>NW_026733701.1:0-158968 GCF_028476545.2 Physella acuta | reverse complement strand
GATAGATAGATAGATAGATAGATAGATAGATAGATAGATAGATAGATAGATAGATAGATAGATAGATAGATAGATAGATAGATAGATAGATAGATAGATAGATAGATAGATAGATAGATAGATAGATAGATAGATAGATAGATAGATAGATAGATAGATAGATAGATAGATAGATAGATAGATAGATAGATAGATAGATAGATAGATAGATAGATAGATAGATAGATAGATAGATAGATAGATAGATAGATAGATAGATAGATAGATAGATAGATACACAGATACACAGACAGCGAAACTATTATTATAGATGTTATAGTTAAGAACTGCAAAAATGTTTACTATAATAAACACACACAAATTCTACTTTTTACACTACTTAACTCAATGCTTCGACAATACCATCTAATTCTATACACTTCACAAATGAAAACATGAAAGAAACTCACCATTTGATATATATATATATATATATATATATATATATATATATATATATATATATATATATATATATTACATTTTAAAAATAAGCTGTCAATTGTTTATTCAGAGATCAGGATTTCAAATGTATGTATTTTTTTAAAGTTTATGTTCTTCAACAAAACTGTTTTTTTTTTCTTTATGTTTGCAAGATATACGTATTCTCGAACGCACTTTGATTATATTCTGCACACTTTTGGCCACGCTAAAGTAACACTTGGAATTTTCACATTTACATACATACACCCCACTCCGTAACCTCTCCTACCACTTATATATTCCCTCACACCCTCCCACCCCACACTCACAATTAGCCCCCACTTCTCAGCTTTCCTCAACCACACCTAGATCTTACCCCACACAAATCCTCCACCCTCCCTCCACCACAGTACACCCTCTCACATATTCCCCTCACCCAACTCCTTGCCCTTAACTCCCCCTCCCCCTGTGACTAATATAGGCGTCTGTCTAGTCAGGGTTAGTCCCCGGGGGAGGAAAGCACTCACCGATAATAAACTAGCAAGTCGAAAGGGCCTCGCGTATTTGGTTGGTTAATCGTGTTAGCAGTTAGGGACGGGACTCGACCCCACCCATTAATACCGCACTGCCGCTGTACGGGACAGACTTAAGTACGTTACTGAGACCGTTAGACGGCTTAGTTTTACAGATCAACATATAGCGAGGCGAGTTGGTAATGGGGGTACGACCCGGCCTTCTCATATGATATGGGGGTGGGGGGGGGCTTCAAACTTCTTGGCAGGACGGTTTTCAGAGAGGGTCTTCGGCATCATTGACAGGATCGTTGCTGGAAGGTGTCGTTCTTTGACTTTCTTAATAGAACCGATGCTTTATGGGCAGGGGCGTTGCATGAAAATGGGGGGGGGGGGGGGTCATCGGCTTCATTGACTTGCGTTCTACGTCTTTCTTAACAAAGATGGGGTGTCCGCTTTAAGGACACGATCGTTGCTTTTTAGATAGGTCCCGGCTTTACGTGCTTGAAGATGGGGTAACCGGTTTAAAATAGCAGTACCGTTGCTTGAAGATGAGGGTCCCGACTTTAAGGACAGGACCGTTCAGAGATGCTGGGTACCCGACTTTAAGGGCAGGACCGTTGCTTAAAGATGAGAAACTTCCGCAGATCTAACGTTTACCCTTAAGTCACACGTTACATACCCCGGTTTAAACACTATATATTGTCTCCAGACTCAACTGATCCGCCCCTCCCCCCCCCCCCCAACATCCCTGATTAGCTTTAACCGTACCAAAATGTGTATAGCAGTGAAGGGAGAAAGCAAAGACGTGTGGGTAACCCACGGCTCAAGCGGCTGGTTACAAGAGCTCTCTTAGTTACCTCCTCTAAGTTTAAAATCGTTTCAAACTAAATTTTCTGCCCCTAATAGCCGTCACCAAACCCGGCTCTACGATTGTTTTGTAAACATTTAGCAGACCATGTGAGGGGGGGTGGGGGGTGGTAGCGATAGAGAGGAAGAAAGGGACTGCAAGACGCGCTTGCAGCTTGTTTTCTAACGTCTCCCAGAAAAGAATTATATATATATAGATTATAAAGGAGATGAATATGCATCTTAATATATTACAACCACATACATCTTAATTGGATGGCGTGGCCTAGGGGTAGAGAGCAAGACTACTAGCCCAACAGTCTCGAGTTCGAATCCGTGTTGAAATCAGAGGAACATCCCTGAGTCCATCCAGCTCTGATGGGTAGCAAACTTGTGTTATGGAAACAAAGGCGGCTGGGCACTGTGCTGACCACACAATCCCTTCATATGCCGAGGTCTCTGGAGCAGATGAACTCTACTTTATCTGCCCCATGTGTATTGAGTACGACTGGGAAATGATGACATATTTTCTTTGAATACACAGAATAATTCATTATTCAAATGTATTTGCTCTTTGACGCTGTCTTGTTTAATAACTGCACAACACATTTTCTCTATTCTGACAAGATAACACATATATTGTTATTGACATCGTTTTAATGGCTTTATAAACTATCCAAATTTCAGACGGATGCTAACATTTTATCTTACCTGTATGCTATATTTAGTCCTACATTTTAAAACCTACAGGCGTGTCGCTCAGACCAAGCATGAAATTGGATAAACAAATGCTTAAAAAATAAAATCTCCCCTGTTAATCGATGACCGGATGCGTGTCTGGCGCCCAAACAATCGATAGATCAATCAAAGAATACTTCACGGCATGTGGCTCACATCGAACAAGGACTGGCCGGTTTTAGGCAAGTGTCGCTTATCAAAATAACACTTCGTCACAGATCCAAACAGAAGATTTTTTCAAGTAGATCCAGTGTTAAAATTATTGATCTAAGTTTGTAGGCTTAGATATTATCACTAAGTAGAGACAAATATAGATTGAATATTACGTCACAGCAGATGAAAAGGTCGGTTTAAATATAAATATTTCGTCATCAAGAGGGTGGTTCTAAATTTAGAACAAACGTCATTACCGTCAAAATTAATCTATGTAGAGACCAGAGTTTCTTCCAGACACCCCCCCCCCCCCCACCCATATAGAAAACAAATACTTTTACCAGTGTCCGACCCCCCACCCCCCCACCCCATCACCATCCCATCTCCAAAGATATCAAGTGCCCGCCCCCCCCCCCCCCCCCCCGGAGAAAAAAGTCTGGAAGAAAAACTGGTAGAGACTATGTTTTATGGAAAGTCAACGGGTAAAAACGGTGTGGGTGTTGGTGTTTGTTTGAACTCACGCAAGGAGGTACGACTGTCGAGAGTGTGCGATGGTGTGCAATATGAGTACTGGTACAGAATGTGAGGTACGTTCATGAGTACCTGTCACCATTCTGGAATCGTGTATAAAATTTCAATAGACGATATTGTGACATACGACTTGGAAAAAAAACATCTAAGAAAAAAAAACAGATGAGTAAATTTGTATAATTTAGAGTTGTGCCCTGAATTAAACTCTTGATTACATTATGCTTATATCTTAATATTATCACTCGTTTATTTCATCTGTATCTATTTTAGTGTAATAAAATATACTAATAGATTACTGCTCTTCTACAGTGCGTGTATCCAAAAGAACACTGTACATGATATAACGTCTCCTAGAGATGGTCAGACGAAGTGGTCAGCGCCCCCAAGAGACAAAACTGATCTTTACCCCCGACCCCCAGGGGTGGTCAGCTGTGGTCAGCGTGTCCATCAACGCTGGTACTAATTGCCAGGGGGGTGCCCGCCCAGTCTGTATCCGGTCTAGTGCGGGGGGGGGGGGGGGTCAGTGCAGTGACCTGTCTGTTTGTCTGACGTAATCCCCCAGTGGTCACAGCTCGTGAGATGGACAGTGCCATGACTCGTCCTGTTACCAAGATGGCCGCTAACAATGGCCGATAGGAGATTACCAAAATTGCCATCATCAGTCAAAGTGTGTCTCAATACGACTGTTATGATACGAGAGCATTATTGATGCTTCGCTCAGTCTGAATAACATTAGCCATTAATAGAACTTCACTTTGTAGATAAGATAGGAATGATTCCGTTGTTTTTTTTTTAATTTATAATTTTATTTATTTGTGTGTATCTTTATTCCGCAAAGAGCAATGTTCTGCGAAAACCCAATCATGAAATTTCAAACAGTGCAAAAAGGGAAGTCATCGATGAACCAGTAGAACAAACGAGTTATGTTTCATGATTTGAATGTCTATATTGCTCATTTGACCTGAGTGTTTCCCGCAAGTGATCTATCTATGTTGTGATCTAAAATGTTTCGGTCGCACATGTGCTTTAACATAAAACCATTCCAAAATTTGCTTAGATTACTTCTGTCCCTACTGCTAATGTATGCCCTGCTGTCTGATTGGTGATATATGATGCACGTGACCCTGTTGGCCTTAACTAACACGCATCTTCCTAATGTGACATAACCACTATGACATAACTTAATACAGTATGACATAATCCTTCTGAACTTAAGTAAGAGACACGCCTTATAACCGATGGTAACGTTTATAGGGTCAAAGCTAGGATGATTGTTTTGAATCATGGCTAGAGATACTGATAGGTCTATGACCTCACAAACTACACAGCTACTAAATGATCTACTGTCTTACGATTTCTGCACAAAATTACACGTCCAGTGACGACCTTCACCTTAGACTTGATTGACTAGTCACACGCCAAAATTGTCTTCACAAAAAAAAAATCTTTCCAACCGAATTGTTCTCAAATTTAAGCTGTCTGGCATTTGATGAATGTGCTTTGTGATGGGGGCGGTCACAGAATATTGCACCGTCTCTTCGAATTCTCTTTACTAGAACTTTCCTCCCTCCCCCACCCACACACCTAGTTCATCTCAGATGAAGCTCTATATTTTTCAAATCAGTTGCCAGTTGCTAACATTAGTTCTACGGGAATAAATTCCACTCTCATAGCGCAGATTCCAGTGACTAGGTTAAGGAGTTTACTACAAGTAGTGAATAATCGATTTTTGTATTGTAAAAATATTATTCACTAACAATGAACGATTAATATTACATCGTAACAATTATATTGTGTTGGTAACAAATTGCATCACGTTTTAAAACACATGTTGGATTCTGATAACAAAATCCAACCCCTCACTCCACCATAACTCTACTCACCTACTCACCCTTCATCCTACTATAAAACTACTTCACCTACCCTCATTCCATTAATATTATACCACCTATACTATACAGAGGCGTAGCGAGGGGGGGGGCGGGGGTGCGGACCGCACCGGGTGACACCATTTAGGGGGGTGACACCAAGGCAAAAAATAGCAAAATATATAGAGAAAAACTTGACGGGGGGTGCAAATCGAAAGTTTGGGGGGGGGGGTCGCAAATCGAAAATTTGAATGTTTGTCCCCGGAAAGGGTCGCTACGCCTCTGGGGGGTGACACCATTAAGTGCCGCACCGGGTGACACCCGACCTCGCTACGCCACTGATACTATACTACCCCCTTTCGAGGCGGGGGCAGGAGTTGCGGACCGCACCAGGTGACACCATTTATATTGTGGGGGGGGGGGGTATCAAGAAAAAAAAATTGCAAGAGATAAAGAAAAATGATTTTTTTTTGCCAGTTCAATGAATGATTAAATAGAGTTTAAAAATATTTTAAGTACATAATGACGATCCCGACAATGGTGGGGGGAGGGGGAGGGGGAGGGGCTAACAGCATCACGTAAACATGTAGACTATAGAGAAAACAATGCTAAACCCAGCTGTATTAGCAACCGACTGTAGATAAACAATATCAACAGTATTAAATGTGACCACTTCAAAAGCTTTTACCGGATGGGAGGAATGCAACTGCAAAATGTACACAGAAAAAAGAAGGGGGGGGGGGGGGTAGGGTGACACCATGAGTTGCCACACCGGGTGATACCCGCTCTAGCGTCTGCCTAACACCTCTAATCCCACTATAAATAACATCCCCCCACCCCCCACCCCTTCCCCACACACACACGAGCGCATACCTCCTAACCTTACTATAAAACTACTACACCCACTCTAACCCCACTATAACTATATTCACCCAACCATCCATTATCCCTCTATTACTCTACTCTACTCCACCCACCTCACCTCCCCCCTCTCCACTATACTTCTCTTAGCGGCAAATGAATTCTCCAACTCTCAAAGAAAAACTCGACCATTTCGCGATTGATTGCGTGAAATAGCCTGAAAGCTAGCATCAGTCAAGCCAAATCGCGAATTATTGTTGACTGATAACCGTTGAGGCAGGGGATTAATTTGGTTGAAACCTAACTCAACCTAAACACGGTTAGGTCACGTGGATTTGAAATCCTGGATTCTGATTGGCCAGGGTGTTTAAAAATCGCATTTCACACTTCACTGAGATTTAAACCACACCAAAAAAAAAAAAAAGTTAAAACCGAATTGAACTTCTACGATTACTTTGGGGTTTGACGAAAAAAAAGGTTTATTTTGTGAAAGTAGGCGGGGACTATTTAAGACATGTAGAGTTACCAAAGAAATGTGGTTAAAAAAATGACTGAAAAAAAAAGAAGAGATTAAGAGGATATTTAAAAATAAGAAAGAAAAAGTGAAATTAAAAGTGAAAGGGAGAAAAAAAAAGGGTGAATATAGATAAAAGAGGTTGTATTACTTAAATTGTGAACTACCTTTATTGACAAGTTTTTGATGGTATTAGGGTCTGAGCAGTTGGGTCACAAACCCGGGGGGAAGGGGGGGGGGGTGACGTCCGCACCAAGTAAAGCTCAGGTTCCGAAACCGAAAAGTCGCACTTTCGATTCCTCGGAAAGATGAAGTTAGATACCTTGGAAAGATGAAGTTCGATACCTCGGAAAGATGAAGTTCGATACCTTGGAAAGATGAAGTTCGATACCTCGGAAAGATGAAGTTCGATACCCTGGAAAGATGAAGTTCGATACCTCGGAAAGATGAAGTTTGATTCCTCGGAAAGATGAAGTTCGATACCTTTGGAACAGCAACCCATCTTGGAGAGAAAACTCCAAAATTAAACAACCTAGGATTGGCAATTTCATGGAAGCTAATGCAAGCAAAAAACATGGCTTAAAACAGAATCAGTGGCCTATATGGCGCCAACAAGTTGGCACGGAGTATTTAATTATCGTGGAGGGATTACGGTTTGGCGTAAACAGTAAATTAAAATAAAAGTAAGAATGAAACAGCGTTAAATGTATTGGAAGAAACAGCAATATAACACATAGCACTAGGAACAGTTCTCGATAGCAGTTTATTGTCTGGTGTATGTACGACGGTGCAGAGTCTACCCAGCTCTGTTTGGTACCTGACATGACTTGGGGAAAGTTAGAAAGAAAAAAACGGATCAACTCTTCTTCATCTGCCCCAATGGGAAGTCAGGTTTCAAATGGTACTTTTTTTAAAAGGATACAATTTTGATAATATAAACATCTGTGTTACGTCATTGTTATTAATTTAACTTAAGAATAGAGATGACACGCACATACGATGTAATTTTAGAACATGACTATTGATCAATTCTTTAAACACAAATTAGCTGTTAGCTATAACCGCTCAAGGGTTAATGTTTCATCCCCTAGGGGTAGGGGGATGGAAGCCATACCAGCGTGCCATTGTGACGGAAGTAGAGTCACGTGATACGGGAAACGACAAGAGCTGTTAGGTTGACAAGTTAGTCACAGTCCAAGACACGACCAAAATGGTACTAGATCGCGTGGTAGTGTTAACAAGCAGAAAGGAAAACCTGTTCGAATATTTCGGTGGTTGAACTCATGTTGACCTTTAATTCAGATTTGGAGATTTGACCTGGAAGAAGACACCAAGAAGATTGACACAACTGGGGACAGTTGGAGAGGCTATCCCAGAATGGTGATGCTAGTCAGCATTTTGTCCCAGGAGGGGCGACAGGCTAAACTAACCTAACATTACATTGATCAAGATTTAGGATGAGATTCGATGTCTCTTTTGAAAATGTTTGGTTCGATTGTAAAATAAGGGTTAGAGATTATGTTTGGATTTCGTTTACTCACGATCTAATGTTGGTAAATTTTACAGAAAAAAAAATATTATTATGTTCGATTGATTAGTAAGCAGGATCGTGGTTGTACGAATGTGAGCGTATGTATGCTTATGTTTATGTGCGCGTGTTAATGAGCATGTGTGAGAATATATGCTTGTTTTTAATTAATGTAGCCGGATAAATTTGACTTGGAAATTAAATTTAAAAAACTCGCTGGATTTGTAAAAACAAACACTTCCTCTAGATGGAGTTATCTCCCCTACCAACAACACGACCAGCCATTTTGACACCACCCTCTATGCTAGAGCCAAATAAAATCACACCTTTAAATGTACTCTTGTTTCAACAACTATCCTCTCCCGTGATATACTTGCCCCATCTTCTCTAGATACAATTTGACTACTCAAACATCGATTATCAAACAGAGAAGACTGTTATTACTCAACAAGACATTGATACAGGCATAAGTCTAGAACTGATTTGCATCAGGACTGAGAAACTATACTAACAATCAACTGTGCTCCAAAGCCGAAGCGATGGGGGGGGGGGGGCAGGGGGGTGGACATATGTCCCCGGGCGCAGAGCTTAGGGGGCGCCAAAATGGGTTGGAAAAAGTAATCGAAAGTTTGAAGGGGGGGGGGTGCAAATCAAAAGTTTGAGGGGTGGGGGTGCAAATCGAAAGTTTGAGGGGGGTGCAAATCAAACGTTTGAGGGAGGCGCAAATCGCCTCTGCTGTACTCATGTCTAATCTAGGTGCAATCTACAAAAAGGTCTATGCAAATTAATGTAAAATTGATTTTAGAAAATGGCCACCATTGCCAATTCAGAAAAGGTCGGTGTGATGACGTCACGATTTGCAGTCATGCGCGCTAATCTACTTCCGGATGCGACTCCCGCCTGCGGGGCTAACTGTAAAAAAACGTGTTGAGAATGTCGTCTCCAGGTTTTAAACAAAATATGCCAGGACATAAAGACGTACAAGACTGACGGTCGCCGTGTTAACATAAAATGGCCTTGTGTTCTTGATGTCGTGTTATTTATATTCAAAAGACATGGGTTTCGTTTAAATTAGAACATTCTTCTCAAGTTTATTAATATAAAAAGTAAACTCATATGATTGATGAGATAAACTTTTAAAAAATGTTTTTGGTTATTGTTTTTAATTTTGAAATTCAGAATACTTTTTATATTATAGAAAGATAATAAAGCTGTTTTTTATTTTACATTACCTTTTTTGAAGAAACGATTTTTTTTTTAAGTAGCCTATAAAACGTATGTAAATTCAGGGCCGGCGCTACCTATAAGGCGAGCTATGAGGTCGCCTAGGGCGCCATCCCTAGGGGGGGGGGCGCAAAGGTTTAATCGCTATTATCAAAAAGTACCTACTAATTAATAACTTTTATAAAGGATTAGCGATCTATTAGCGCCAAGGACGAACTATCAATTTTGCACCCCCACCCCAAAATTAGGTCTATATAGGCCTATATTTATTCGCGTTAGTGAAAATGCAACCCCACCTCCCTAATTTGGAAAGGTCGGGGCGCTTTTTACCAGTCCCTTTGCATTTTAATTTGGTGTTACATAATTGATGTAGAAAAGATTAAATAAGTTCTTAATTTAAATTTCGAACATTTCAAACGGTTATCAAATTTTAATAAGCCTTGTAAGTCTCGTTTTCTCTGATTTTGAATTAGAAATCTGTCATGTTGTATAGAGTTTTGCAATGACGCGGTGTTTAAAGTATTGAAATTTTTTGGTAAGTTTTGATGAATCGTTTAGATTTGGGAGTAACGGCGGAAGGCACTGATATGGTTTCGTATGTATAAAGTATCGAAGTGTTAAAGTGTCATAATTTTTTTCAGCTGTTTTGTAGATGAAGGTCTACTGGAATCTGATTGGTAATAGAGAAATGAGAATGCAAGTGATGAAGTATCGCAGTTCTGGAGATCGGGACTATTGATTCTTTTGGTATTAAGGTATCGCATTATATTGAGTGTTAATGTGTAGTAGTAGGTCCAGTGAAATCGTTGTTGATTTGGAGTATCGTTTGTAGAGCTTGGTGAAGTTAAGCGAGGGAGTGTCGTAGTTCTGGAGCATCGAGTCTAGTTATGTTTAGGTATCGAAGCTTGATATGTGTTTTGAAGTTTGTAGAGTTTATCGAGTAGTTGAGTTTATCGTAAGTTGGACAATTTCAATTCAGTATGGAACACACTGTAAAGAAAGGTGGGCGTTCTCTAGTTGTACAATCTTTAGTTTTTTAGGAATCTATATTACCACTCTTAAAGTATTAATAATATATAATAATAAATAGGATGGAATTTATAACTAACCGTAATCTTTGTTTTTTCTCAAATTATATATTTTTATATTTAATCAATAATTATAGCAATGTCTAAAACAGTTACCCGTGTTTGAATTTTTACTTTCTCATACAGAGTATAGAGAAAGTATTGTAATCGTGCAAAAAAAAAATTGAGATTTTTTCAAATCTCTACGTTTTACACCTCCCTGAGTCGGAAAAACATAATTTCGCAATCATGTCTGTATGTCTGTCTGTGTGTATGTGTGTGTGTATATATGTATGTGTCTGTAAACACGATACTTGAGTACCGTTACAGCTAAGTTGATAAAATTTCATATATAAGTATTATATCAAATTAGTAGATCCGTATCAATTTTGAGCGATTTCCGATAACCGGAATTTCTACTTTCAATTTTTCAAAAGCCTATAACTTGAGTACTATTTCAGATAGATAAATGAAATTTCACATGTAAGTAAAAGATCTAATTGTCTGCCTTCAGCCAAATTTTGAGTAATTTCCTTTGACCGGAAGTAGTTATTTAAGCTATTTCCGATTTCTCAAAAAACGCTTGTGAATTTATAAAGTTCTAATAATATCCCGCACTATTATGCACATTTTGTTTTGCATTCACTTGGTGTGCAATTCTTTTTTTCTACGAGATTCTATTCTATTTTAAAAAGTTTAAGTAATTAAAAATGGATTAAAAATCATGTCTATATCCCGAGTTGCAATCCTTTGTTTTTTTTTATTTAAGAATATTCGAGAAAGTTTAGGGGAGATCACTTCCTGTTTATTTTGATAGTCGTCCCTGTTTAGGGGATCCAAAATATTGACAAGAAAACAGGGTGCACAACAGAAGTTAATGCGTATGTCATCAAAATTGAATAGAAATATGTTATAATAAAGCTACAGTTTTTAGACTTTCAAACAAAAACTTCAGTTAAGTATTCAATAGGTAAAATATATTATTTTTACAAGATTACATAGGTAATACCAAAGATTCATTATAATTATTATGTAATGAAATTTAACGCGTTGTACTGTGTTTTTCAATCATATCATAGTTACACTTTGTTAATTTAGATATTCTTGTGAAAGTTGTTTCCCTTGAATTAAATTTTAGTATTTGGATTTTCAAATGGGAGATGATTCGTTGCTTTACTTAACATTCATTTCAAATTCCTGCACCTTAGGTTGACAGCTTACGTATAAATACAACTTTAAGGTATTATTTGCTATAGTAAAAAAATTATATAGGGGCTTAAGTTCTAAACAAAATAGTTTGGTAGTTTTTTTTAGCATTAATAAGTTGAAAAACAAATACATCAGTAGCCGATGTAGATTGCAATACTTAATGTTAGTATACATACAGTCTTAGTCGTAAATTAAACATCTAATTAATTGTCTTTTCATATTTTTCACCCTCTCCTAAAGGATTCATATATAACAATTTTAGGCTGGAATCTTAAACATTTATAACCTTTTATTTTTCATAAACAAAAAATCGTTACATAATCACACAATATAAACACTTTATAATTATAACTAAAGACAGTCAAGCCTAAAACAGGTAAGTTCCGTTTCGGAACTCACCTTGGGAGGGCTGCAGAGAGCCCAACACTACAAGAGTTATTTTTTTCAGTGTTTTTTTTCCAGACTTTTTTTTCTCCCGTTAGGGGTAGGGGAGCACTTAAAACTTTCTAGGGGGATGGAGGGCAATGGGCTATGCAGTGGCGTAGCCATGATCGTCTCTACGGGAGGGGGGGGGGGTTCCAATTTTTACCCGGGGACAAACTTTCGATTTGCACCCCCCCCCCCACAAACTTTCGATTTGCCCCCCCCCCCCCCCCCCCCCCCCCACAAACTTTCGATTTGCACCCCCCCCCCACAAACTTTCGATTTGCACCCCCCCCCCCTCATACTTTATATATATATATATATATATCGAGCGGTCTATGGGGGGGGGGGGGTTATGACGCCCCCCCCCCCCCCTTGTCTACGCCACTGGGGCTATGTCGTAAATTACAAAGTAGACTCCTGGATCTAGCAACAATTTCAATAAAATGAGATTACGCTTGCAAACTGGAATTGAAGGAATTAGTACAAACTTTTGGGACGAAGGAGGCAAGTAAAATTTGAATGTGATGCAATTGATAATAAATTAATACGTCACTTTTAATTAATTGTTTTCTTTCCAAATATGTTTTAGTAATTAATTTGTGTGAATGGGGGCGTTTTAAGAAGTTTTGCCGAGGGCGCTAAATAACCTTGCGCCGGCACTGTGTAAATTAAATCTCCCTAGCTGACGTTACTAAATATAACTTTAGGTGTAGGTCACTAACCTCATAGATATCAATATGACAGGGGCATCGAGCCTGGGATAATATGTGTACAGCAGTAGATCCATGTTAAGGTTTTCTCGAAGTGAAAACAAAACACAGTTTTCGTGGTGCTGGAATAAGCAGTGGCATGAGAATCAAAGCTAAAGCATGTATTTTTTAATCGCATTACGAAATAAAGATCACTATGTTTGATGTTTGTTATGATGCTGTGTGAGGAGGGTTGCGGTTTAGAGATCAGTGTTTCTTCCAGACTTTTTTCTCCGGGGGGGGGGGGGGGTGAGGCGAAAATTTAGGGGAGGCGGACTAAAATTTCCCGGGGGGCGGTCACTATTAAAAGTATATATTTTCTATATAAAATCCATTTCGTCCGGGGGGGGGGGCGGAAGAGATGGCTGAAAGAAACTCTGTTAGAGATAAATAAAGTTGGGGGAGGGAAGAACAAAATTCAGCTGAAATGGAGTCCGAAATTAGGGTGATTCGGTATGTTAAGATCAGTGGCGTAGGGGGGGGGGGATTCCAATTTTTACCCGGGGACATACTTTCGATTTGCACCCCCCCCCCTCAGACTTTTGATTTGCACCCCCACCCCCCTCAAACTTTCGATTTGCATCCTCCTCATACTTTATATATACGCCGAGGGGTCTATGGGGAGGGTTATAACCCCCCCCCTAACCCCTTGTCTACGCCACTGGTTGAGATCAACTAAAAGTATTGTGTTGTATTTTGTTCTAGAATTTTTTGCTATTTCTGTCTTTCCGCTTAATCCAGTTTTAACTTTATCTGTTGTTTAACTAGAACTTTGGTGTGTGTGTCACTGTAATACGATTCTAGCACACGGAGTATGGGGTCGTGTGGTTTAGCTGTAAAGCGCTGGACTATTAACCCGAAAATCTTGATTTCGAATCCGTTCAAAGAGACATAATTTACATACATTATATAGGCTACTTTAAAAAAAAATATTCTTAAAAGCGTAACTAAGTAAGCACACCGAAATCTGAAGAGTACCTAAATCACGTTAGGGAAAATAAAGGCGGCTGGGCATAGTGCTGAACACCCTCTCCCTTCATATGAAGGGATCACATACAAAGGTGAACTCTACTTCTCTTGACCTATTGATAGTCAATTTCAAGAAAGGAACTCTACTTTTTACGTATTTCTTTTAAAGATCGCGTACCAACTCTAACAAAGCCACCCACTGCGTAGCTTCTATGCATGCATTCATTGGTTGCTTACAACCGGAAGTTGAAATATCTTGGCGTAGAATGTCACGCCCAGCGCCCATAAGCCCTGGACGCACCTCATTGTTTTGTAAGTGTCGTCTGACTGTAAACACTAACAAAGGCGTGTCGAAAACACCGGAAACACTAACAAAAACGGTGTCGACATGACAGGAAATTTGAACCCGGTTACAGATGGGTTGAAAAATAAACATTAGGTCAAAGGTCACGTGGTGAAGTGGGTTTAATTGTGAGATCGATTGGTTTTGGCGGTGGGTGGCTTGTCATGTGACTACAACGACCTTTCAGCTTTGGAATAATACACAATATAGGCTACAGATATGTTAAATATAGTTTTTCGTTCTTTTTTTTTTTTTTTTCGCCTACGTATTTAATATCACTCACATGACATTTAATACCAAGTGAACAGCAAATGAATTTTAATACATGACATTGGGAATGTCAATACACATTGGGAATGTCAATGAACATTGGGAATGTCAATAAACATTGTTAATGTCTATAAACATTTGGAATGTGAAAAAAATCTCACCATCACTTTACTAACTTTCTCACCGAGTTAAATTGTTTTATAAAGACTTAGACCTAAACCTTACACTCTCGTATTTCATTGCTGCTGGCTTAAGGGTATATACAGTACATTTTACTAAGTTAGCTGTATAGTTTGACAGAGGGGATAGATCTGTTTTGTCAAAACAAATCCCATTGACAGTATCCTGGATAGTGTTTGACAACTGTCTTTAGATACTGTTTGATGACAAAGAAAATAATTATTCAGATATTTTTTCGTTACATTCCCTTCAATACATGGCAGATCTGAAATCGAGAGTGTGAATATTTTTTAAAAAAAATCTATTATCAATGCGTATCTTTGATTCAGACGAGACAGCGACATGAATGGCGTACTTGAAAAAACACCTTCAAGCTATGTTTGATGAAAAACTAACAGACTGTGCCCGTGACAAAAGACGGGAAATTTACTAGTAATTTCATCCTAATAAATTAGATTTGAGCCAACTTGACAGAGATCAGAAACACCGATATGTATCCAAATTTCAGCCAATCGCAAGCCAGGATTGGAGCGCGCGGATTACTCCTCGAGTGCGCATGTTTTTCTTGTCGCGAAGGGCTGTTACTCTAGGACGGGATCCGTGTTCTGAACGACGGTGGCACAGAAATCGGACATCGATACCCTAGACTGGGGGTAACAGAAGCCGCATTAGCACCGCGTCGATTGTATGGTGAGAGCGATCGCACACGATTCGGCTTTTATTGATAAATCGAGTTAAGAGAGGACGGAGCGAGGCTGTTTCAAGGGTTGGCGGTGAAATTAAAAACAAACAAGCAACAAAGGCTAGGGTTTAGAAAATAATTTTTTGTCAATAGAAGAAGGGAATATCTGATACGATTTTTTAAAAGGGAATTTATATCAGTTCCAAGTTAAAAGATGGAAAAACTAAACTAAAGGTTTATAGAAAGTAACAGGGGTAGAGGGCGTGCGGAATGGTTATTTGATAAAGATTTACTACATCTATACATTATTATCATTAGAAAAGAATTGCTATTTAGACAAAGAAAAAGAAATAAATAAATATTAAGGTTTATGAAAAGTATTAAAGAAAAAAAAAGGATTAGAGTTCAAATGACATAATTTTCAGTTTGGCGTACGCTTTATATTTTTCAAAATTTCTTCTTGTAGCATTACTATAGCTAAAATATCATTCTTGGGTGTTTTTTTTTTTTTTTTTTTTTTTTTTTTTTATTTCTAGGAATACATACAATTTGAGTGTAGTTATTACAATTCGATTTTTGCCTCGAAAATAAACGACGCTCTTTGCTTAACTCTAACAACGTGTAACCATTGCACTAGATGTAAAATTGCCTGTTTTACAAGTACATGTTGAAAATAGAAGATTAAATCGTGTATAGGGGTCGTTGACCTCACGATTCAGACAATCGAGCAACCCACGTGATTTTGTGTCCTGATTTGTTTACCTACAAAAAAAAAAATGTTTGAAGGAATGTGAGTAGTGATTTGACATTTTGAAAAGTTTATTTTCGTTTCCCACGCTGCGAGTATGTCACGAAGTCAATAGATATTTTTAGATTCTATTTTTAGATCAACACGAAAAACGTTCTTGGTCGAAATAATAAAAAAAATAACTTATTTAACAAGAACAGCTTGCTGATTAACAAAATTAAATTCACCAATAAAAAAACATGATGATTAAAGAATAATTTATGACCAGCAAATGTAATGTATTTATTGACCAAATAAGGTCTACTATTTTAGTGGATACAGTATGACTTCCGGTTAAAAAGCCAAATCGAAAGTAGAATCAAGAGCAACAGAAATGGACGGTAGAAAAAATGACTTACACATCACAGGGCAGCGATTGATCTATTATATGACCAAAAGGTGTGGTCTAAGTTCAGGTAGGTTTGTATTGATAACTTTTCACCTGAGTGCCTTCACAACCTTACATGAAAGAATAGTTTTATCAAAAGGGGAAACGAGGCGTGGGTAGGAATCTATAATGGTGTATGCTTTATTAAATAACCTTCCAAATTAAAGAAACCCAAAGATTGTTTTTAAGGCCTATTCTAGCCGAAAACAAACTTCCATCTGAAGGTTCAACTTGAATCTAAGGGGTCATCCATAAATGACGTCACACTCGTAGGGGGGAGGGGGGTCCGTAATTTTGTGACGGTGTGTGATGAGGGGGAGGGGGGTTCACATTGTGCGACATCACACTTTTGCATTATAAAAAATAAATAAACCGGGAGTAATCTCCCCTAAACTTTCTCGAATATTCTAATATAACACTACGTGGGATGTCAACTCGGAATATAGACATGATTTTTGTTTACTTAAACTTTTAAAAATAGAATAAAATCTAGTAGAAAAAAAAATGCACACCAAGCTAGCACCAAAACCAAATGTGCGTAATAGTGCGCAATATTATTAGTACTTTAAAAATTTACATTAGTTTTTTGAGAAATCGGAAGTAGCGTAAATTACTACTTCCGGTCAACGGAAATTACTCAAAATTTAAAAGAAGGTAGAGAATTAGATCTTTTACTTACATGTGAAATTTCATTTATCTATCTGAAATAGTACTCAAGTTATAGGCTTTTGAAAAATTCAAAGTAGAAAAAGTACCACTTCCGGTTGTCGGAAATCGCTCAAAAGTTGATACGGATCTACGATTTTGATATAATACTTATATATGAAATTTCATCAACCTAGCTGTAACGGTACTCAAGTTATCGTGTTTACACACGGACACACACACAGACACACAGACACACAGACACACACACACACAGACATACGGACAAGATTGCAAAATTATGTTTTTCCGTATCAGTGGGGTGTAAAACGTCGAGATCTGTAAAAATCTCGATTTTTTTTTTTTGCACGATTACAATACTTTCTCTATACTTCGTATATACGAGAAAGTAAAAAGCAAGTTTAGAAAACGTATTTTAGACGTTATTTCGCGTTTTAGATAAATGTTTTAATAGGAATTGATTAAAATACTCTATTTTGACATAGTTCAGACAAGATTTTGGAAAAATATCGATGTTTTAAGAAAAATTAAACTGCAATTTTGAGGGGAGGGGGGGGGGGTGTAGGTTGAGGGGTGACGTCATTTTAGGGGGTGGGGTCTGGCTTTTTGTGACGATGTGTGACGAAGGGGAGGGGAGGGAGGTAAAAATCGTCCAAAAAAGCGTGATGTCATTTATGGATGACCCCTAAAGGTGTTTTATCAACAATGTTGAGTCTCAAATTAACAACTACTAGCTCTATGCAAGTTAAAGGGACAGCGAAGGAGTCAAGTCCTTCAGCTAATGTTGAGAGTAAACCTAAAGAGCAGCAACCTGAAGCTAATGGTAAAAAAAAACGGTAAATGCTGGAGGGAAATAAAGCTAAGACTGAAGAAAATAAAGAGAACACTAGAGAAGGTTCTGGAGGCAGACGTGTAGCGGCCCTTCCCGACAGCCGGGGTCAAACTTTAGTTTTGCACCCCCCCCCCTTTTCAAACTTTCGATTTGCACCCCCCCCCCCTCCTCAAACTTTCGAATTGATTTGCGTCCCCCTCTCAAAATTTCCATTGGTTTTTCCAACCCATTTTGGCGCCCCCTAACGTCGGCGCCCGGGGACATATGTCCCCCCCCCCCTCGCTACGCCTCTGGCTGGAGGTGAGAGTAGTTCCAAGAAAAAAAAAACTGTAACTTCTGAGGGCGAGCCAGCAGACAGTGCCATTGATATCTCCAGGCTAGACTTGAGGGTGGGGAAGATGGTAGCTGTTGAAAAAAATCCTGTTGCTGATTCCTTGTATGTTGAACAAGTGGATTTTGGCGAAGGGGCGAAACAAAACGCGTTTTTTAAAACAAATTTTAACATATTTTACAGTAACAGAATTTACATTCAAGTGATAAGTTAATAATACTTTACATAATGGCAAATATGTGATTGAGTTACTTTTGATATGTACAAAAACCAAAAGAAAAATCCCAAAAGGGGAACAATTATAAGGCGTTAAATACAACAAATGACCCCAATTTACAAAGAATCTGAAGCTGGATTGAGTCCAAAGATGTGTATCATTCAACAATGACAACATATGAATTTATGTACAACAGAAATTCAGTTATAACCTAAAGATATCAAATTACATCTTCTTGAAGTATTCAAATTTGAAAAAAAAGGACAAAATTAATTTTGTGTCCTTGACTCAAATTTAAAGTCATGTGGCTCTAAAAAGCTGACAATAGTGAAGCTAATGGTTGCTGACTTACATATTAAATAACTGAAGAGTAAAGCGCATCCCACATAGTGGTATGCAACTTTTACTTAAGATTATGAATGAATGAGATGAAATGGTGAAAAACAACATTTCCAGATTACAGTTTAACTTTTTGATCACTTTACTTCCCTTGTAACAAAGGGTTCCGAAATTAAGACATAATTTAGATAACTTCATAATAAATATTCTAATTGAATATTACTCATTTTAATTTGGGGGTTAGAAAACTTATTGGTATTAGTTTTCTAATATATTAAATTTTTTGTTAAAAATTTTCATATAATTTTAATTTTGTTAATCGCTTTTCACTATCAATTTAATTGTTTTAAAGTTTATTAGTTTTTATCAAATTCGTTATTGCATTTATGTTTTAAATATTTTTTTTATTTACATTAGTTTTCAAATTTAAAGTTATGTCCCATGACCATCATTTTAAAACAAATTGATTATGAAAGGGAGCTAATTAATAGACATTCGCTACTTCTGCCATTTACAAATCCTCACACTCAAAGGGGGAGAACATTTGTGAAGTTGAGTAAACAGAGAGAGATGGTTCGGTTCATTAACTCTGAGAAATTTTAAGCATAATTTTAAATAAAAATTCCATTTCCTATTTTTAAAAAGCAAATTTTAATAATTAAAATTATTTAATACACAATATCATTTTTACTTTATTGTATACGAAGTATAGAGGAAGTATTGTAATCGTGCAAAAAAAAATATCCACTTTTTACATGTCCCTGAGTCGGAAAAACATAATTTTGCAAGTTTGCCCGTATGTATGTGTGTGTGTATGTATGTGTATGTGTGCGTCTGTCAACTCGATAACTTCAGTACCGTTACAGCTAGTTTGATGAAATTTCAAATATGAGTATTCTATCAAATTTGTAGTTTTGTATCAACTTTTCAGCGATTTCCGATAGCCGGAAACGGAAATTATTTTACTTTTAGTTTTTCAAAAGCCTATTACTTGAGTACTATTTCGGGTGGATAAACGAAATTTCACACATAGGTAAGAGATCTAATTTTCTGCCCTTTGTCAAATTTACGCTATTACCAAATTCTAAAAAAAAAAGCATATGAATCTATAACACGGGTTCCCAACCTGGGGGTCGCGACCCCCCTGGGGGTCGCAAAGGTCTTTCTGGGGGGTCGCCAACTGGTATACTAAACCTTAGTAATTTGAAACAAAACATAAATATTTAGAAGAATTTTTAAAAATTCGGCTTCATTAACATCACTGGAAATGTAATAGAGAAAAAACAAAGCGCACCGTACAAAGTTGTTCTCAGATACGAATCTATGAAATCTTCAAAACTAAAACGTCATTTGAGACGAGTCATTCGCAACACACCAAACAATATATGGAGTTCTTTCGTCGTTAAGAAGCTAGTTGCAAACGCCAGAGACTTGATCGAACAGGAAGTTTTCACCAGCATTAGTGCAAGCATCAAATGAAGTCGCGATAGAAAATGCAATGCAAAAAAATAGAAACAATAGGAGAAAATCTCATCAAACGCTGCATGTACGTAAATGTTAAATAACACATTTTTATCGAAATTAAGCTTTTACCCCTTTTCAAGTTGATAAATCAACAGACGTGAGTTCGTGTTCGAAGTTGCTGGTCTGTGTCTATATCGATGCGGATGATAGCAAAGAAGAGTTGCTCTTTTGTGAAGATAGCATGGAGAAAATAAATACCTTTTTTGAAACTGGATGATTAAAATGGGTTAGAACGGCTGTGGGGGTTTGTACGGATGGTGCGCCATCTATGTTTAGCTCAAAATCAGGCTTTCAGAAAACAGAAAAGATTTAGCTCCCTAACCACTGCCCTAACCAATCGACATCAAGAGTCCATTGCTAGTATAAGTCGTAAATTATATAAAATCTGGAGCCTTCAAAGAATTGAGCAAAAACATTAATATAGATCACGAGGTTCTGCTCTTCTACACTACAGTACGCTGGCTGTCAAAAGAAATGTTATTTATTGTGTTTTTGAATTGAAATCTGAAATAAATTTTTCTTGGAAGTGCAAAGGAAACAAGACTTTTTGGTATACTTAAAACGACATAGAGTGGTAGGAGAGAGTATCATGCCTAGCAGATGTGTTCGAACATCAAGATAAGCTTAACCTGAAGCTTCAGGGAAAATGAACGAATGTTATAACTTTCCATGATAATCTCGGGGCATTTTTATCAAAACTGCTAAATCGGTAAAGAAAATAAATCTTGGAAATATTGTAAATTTGAAAAACTCTGCGGTGTGGTAGATGAATCTTATTGTGAGATAAATAAAATTTTGAAAGAAGCGATTTCTGGGCAGCTTGAATCTCTTGAAAACGAACTGCATCGCTATTTCTCTGAGCTGAAAAAAGAAGAATCTGCATTTACGCATTACCCATTCTCTTCTTCCCTTGATGTTGCCTGCATTCCCGATGAATTACAAGATTAATTCTTTGATTTGCAGAATGATTCCGAGTAAGATGAAAAACTGCAGACACAATTTTGGTGTAGTATTCACCATTCATACCCAAACGTAAAATTGATTGACTTTTCGAGAATATATTTTCAACACTATTCTTCGATTAAAAACAAAATTAAGATAATTATAATGACATAGGTTGGCGTTAACAAAAAAATATTAATTAAAAAGTTAACCACAAAGGTTTAGTGAATAGTATGCAAGTTTACTCATGCTATTAAAACAGTTATCAAGAGTAGTTCATGTTGAAAGTCTACTAGAAAATCTTATTTTAGTGCTTATTAACTTCCATACTAATTTCGGCTTTTTAATTCTATGGGGGTCGCGGGTCACTTACTTTTTATAAAAGGGGGTCGCCACTCGAAAAAGGTTGGGAACCACTGATCTATAAAGTCTAAGTACTAATAAAATCCCGCATTATTATTATTATTATTAGGGGACAGACCCCCCCCCCCCCCAGAAATAAAATCTTTGCGCAGCTAAATGTTAACATTTCACAACATCCGCTTTTAGATAAAACAACTAATTTGTTGTTGTTTTTTTTTCGTCATCGACCTCTGCTAACTACCCCGCAGACGTCATCACTGTACCCCTATCTGTTACCGCGCTATCTGACCTCGACACCCCGCGTATTGAGAAATTGCGTGTTTTTGTTTCTGCCTTCACTAGCCTCAGTCATTAGCAATCCATTTTAAAAATTAGCCCTATTATTTTTCCAAAAACTGTAACATTAATTCATGCTCCTGGAATTTTCATCCCTGATTTAAAAAAAAAAATACACTTTTTAAAATATTTTATTATCCCGTCTTTAAAGCTGAAGAGCAAAGCTTGAGAATTACCGCCCCTGTCTAAAATAATATGCTTCATTGTAATTTACTGCCCCTTTCTTAAATATTGTCTTGATTTAAAATTACTGCCCCCCCTCCCCCCGACAAAACTATTGTCTTTACTGAAAACTGCTGCCCTTGACTAACATGTTTTCTTTCTTTAAAGTCATTGCACTGCCTCCAGTTTCTATGTTAAAGATTACTTTGTCTGTATAGGTAATGTATTACAGTGGCGTAGCGAGGTCGGGTGTCACCCGGTGCGGCACTTAATGGTGTCACCCCCCAGAGGCTAAGTGACCCTTCCCGGGGACAAACTTTCTAGTTTTCGATTTGCACCCCCCCCCCCTCAAACTTTCGATTTGCACCCCCCCCCCCCTTCAAACTTTCGATTTGCACCCCCCCCTCAAGTTTTTCTCTTTATATTTTGCTAATTTTTTTTGCCTTGGTGTCACCCCTCTAAATGGTGTCACCCGGTGCGGTCCGCACCTCCCGCCCCCCCCCCCCCCCCCTCGCTACGCCCCTGATGTATTATATTGCTTGTAAATAACAGTTCGTGTTAAAATATTTTTTTTCTTGAAAGTTATAACCCGTCTAGGATCTCAACTTTTAAAAAAATAAATACGGTGCCTATAGGGATTATTATGTTGCTTGAAATTTACTACCCCTGTTTAAAATATTTTCTTTAGTGAAAGTTATTGCCCCTTATCTCTCTGTAAAAATTACTGTGTCTGTATGACTTTATGGGTTTTCATGTTGTCTAAAATATTCGCTCCCTTGGAAATAACTACACTTAAATATAAACTTTCCTGAGAAATCCTGCCTATAGGGGTCGGTGTGGTCTAGTCGGTAAAGTTTAAGGCTGAGAAATCAAAAAGTCTCTGAGAAGTCTTGCCTATAGGAGTCGGCGTGGTCTAGTTGGTAAAGCTCATGGTTTCTAAACCAAAAAGTCTCGAGTTCGAAACCTCGGCGGATGAGGACAGCCACTTTTCTATGAGAGTCAATGGCCACAATGGCGCATCACCAGTTGACGCGTACACTTAATTGTGTTGGTGGCGTGGTCGAGTCGGTAAAGCTCATGGTTGTTAAAATTCGTAAAAGTCTCGAGTTCAAACCCTCTGGCAGATAAGGCTCGATCCCTTCAAATACTAAGACTGCCTATAAATCTAAAATATTCCCTTCCTGAAAATGTTCACCTAAAACATTTCCGCCCTTGAAGATATCCCCCCCCCCCCTCCCCCTGTGCTGAAAATATTATCTCTCATGAAAATAATCTGTCTAAACCATTTTCTCATTTGAAAATTATTATAGCTCTTATCTCGTTTTTTTTCTCTTTACCATCAAAATTGAGGCTATTAATACGCCATTCATATTTTTACACTTTTTTCATCCCAATTGAATAGGAATTCACTTTTAGGCTTTTATTTCACTTAATTACTGTGATTTTTTTCATGTTAATAATGTTAATTAATTTTATGACGTTTCAATTTGTGAATCAATACAATCTGACCGAAGCTCGTGGTACAATATGTGGCAGTGGTAAAATCAGATGAACTACCGTTTTGAGTTTTAGCTTTACCTTTACGACGCCATTAAACCGACGCTTCGTTCTTCTTCGCCCCTTATCATAACATAGCCTTTAGATGAAGTATAGTTTACTTGCTGATGTCACCTTTCTTTGACTCCAGTACCCTATAAGCCGGTGACCTCTTGAAAATTATCGGCCAGCTGATGTTGACTTTGTTTTGTCTCAACACCTTAACTCGCGTTTAATTAAGCGTAGTGTTTATTTCTCTCCACGAAAAGTGAGAAATATCAATATCATTTCTTCTTTTTTTTTTCATTTTTTATGTCGCTTTAAGGCTCGAATTTTAGAAAACAAAATTGATTTTAAGTTGCGTAATGCGGACAGTTAAATCATGTCAGCAACTTCCGGTTCTAAACACCGTTTCCGGTGTTACCCACGTGATCCCGTGAGAAATCTCCGAGAGGGGAGCACGGCGCGAGCCAATGAAAGAGAAATTGATTTCAAAACGAGGCTGTGTGTGTTTTTTTTTCCTGGGGACGTGGCCAGGACGCGCTGATGGGCCCGAGTCTCACGCCAATTTGGCCCCACGATTTAAACGAAACAAATTGAAACGTTTCGAGTGGAATATATTTTCTTTTTTTTTTCTTTTTTTCCGCTGTGAGACTGTTGTTTCTTTCATAATTCTGTTTGCGCCAGCTAATTTAGTTATTGCGATTCATGGGAGGGAATCAGCGATTCAAGGGAGAGCAGCACACAAAAAATGGGTCTGGAAGAATGAATCAGCACTAAAAGAAAAATGCATTGTATATTAATAAAAGTAATGGGCGTGCTATTTTAATTTGATTATATCTTAAAAACAAAAGGTTCATAAGGTAACTATACACTTCCATAATATAATAATGAAAGTATAGCGAAGTGCGTGTTTTGATGAGGGAATCAAAGAATAAGCAAGACCACAATAATCACTGCATAACATAAGAATGTGTATATTGAATACGATCTGATGTAGATGTGGACCTGACAGAGATATGTAGTTCCGGCTTTTTTATTTTATTTATATATATATATATATATATATATATATATATATATATATATATATATATATATATATATATATATATATATATATGTGTGTGTGTGTGTGTGTGCGTGTGTGTGCTTGTGTGTGTGTGTGTGACAATGCTAACCCCGCTGTATTGTCTTGAACGTCTCTGTGTCATGTGTTGTTGTGGATTTTTTTTTGCCTACACCCCATATATGATTGGAGAAAACAATTATACATATTGAAATTATTACTCTTAAATGAAAAATATACATAGTAAAGTATGCAAGAATTAATCACTATTTTTCGAAAGCTTGACAGTTGATTCCGGAATCGGAATTTTTAGCATGGCCCAAAAGCACTTAAACGTTCTCTTTTTGTTTACACTGAATCTATTTACAGATGACTATTTTAGTCCCTTAGGAATCAATATCAAATGATCGATATTGCACAGTGACTACAGCAATCATAGAACAAGATGTCCTGTCTGTATGTCAGTTGTGTTAGTGTGAGAGACGTCTGGTACTTTTAAAGACGTCTACATTGAGACTGTATAACAAATCGACACAGAAGAGTCGTCAAAACATGAACAGTCTTTTAACGTCGCGTCATGGTAATGAGATGCAAAGTTTAAAGCTTTTGATTAATTTAGTGAAAAGTAGCTCAAAAATATAAGACGAAATTCGTCCCCTTTTCATTTTTTTTTTACAAAAGTAATTTATTTTATTGAAATTTATTTTTACTTTGGTGGCAGAAAAAAAAAAAAGAATTGTATTATATCACGGTAGAGAGAGCAAAAAAATTCAATCAATTAGTTGAATGAATTTTCTTTAAAAAATGGAAAGCAATAATAAAATGTATATGACCAATACTGACTAAAACATTGTGGGTTACCGAATGGTACGTGTGATTTTTAAAAAAAAATCGTTTTAGAATTGTTCTAGAGGTGGTCTTTATCGTTGCTCATTGGAGATTGATGTGGGTATTAGAAACTATGCAAAATATGAGGTGTAGTGGTCTGTGTAAATGCTATACAACGATGTATGATAAAAAAAAACAAGTAATTAAAAAAAGTCTAGTGACAATTTTAGCGCAATTTCCTTATGTTATCTAAAAATAGCTCTGTCGTAGCGTAAATCAAGAGTAGGGTTAGTAAAACCATTGGTTAGTTATTAAAACTTTTTTTATTAATTTTTTTTCCAGTATTTTACATGTTTTATTTACAATAGAGTTACATGACTAAAAAACCATTGCGCGCCTAGCTACCGAACGTGATGTCGCAGCCATTGAACGTGATGGCGCAGCTATTGAACGTGTGGTGTGGTTGGATAAACATGCTACTAATTCGGTCCAAATTTTAATTAATTCAGAAAATTTTTTGTGACCGAACGAAATGATATTTTTGAAAACTTTCTTCGGCAATATTGTTCTAAATTATGGCAGGAATCGATTGGTAAATGTTTCAAGTCGCTAAGTGGTCTGGTTGCCGAGATATGGGCCAAAAACTGCTTTTTTTCGAGGTTTTTTGGCTTTTCCGGGAAATCCATGAAAGAAACCCGTAATTTTTTTTGGCCTATGAACATCCTCGTAACTTGCTTAACACAATTGCTTTGGAACTAGTCATCGATATTGCTTTGTTGAGGAGGAGATACGACTTAAAGCCCGGACACACATTCCCAGAAAAGACGAGTTAATAAACGCAATTCTCCAGAATGGAAATTGCGCTAAACTGTTAAAATTCTGTGCAAATTTCGTATTGGAAGGCTTATAAAAATTGGATCATATAATTTACCATTCGCAATTTACCATTTCTAATAAATTTTTACGCCGATGTACAAATCTTCTTAAACGATTGGAATTCAAACTGGCACTATTAGCCGGGGTCACCACTAATATACGGCCTAACAATCGACATAGATTTACCTCTTACCATAATCTAAACTGCTAATTCCATTAGCAAACATTAGTTCCATTTCTAAACACCTGTTGAAATAATCCGAAAACTTCCAACGCTTTTCTGCAGGCTTTGTTTTTCATTTAATCTATAACAACTTCCGTGATTAACCTATCAATTTCACTTGGCGATTAAATCTCTCATTTTCACCTAAGGCTTAACCTGTCGCTGTTACAAATCTAGCTTTTAGTGTTCAAGTTTAAAATCATAAAATGAAGTTTTAAAAATTTCATTTCGATCGCCCAAGCCGATCCAAATCTTGCCATAAATTAATCCTGGTTAAAAGTCTCCCTCTCTCCGGTCCATTTAACTTGCTTTTTCACGGGCAGATAACTCTCACTCCCCCGTGACCCCAGGACAAATCCACCGTCGTGTCAACGCTAGCCAGGGGACATCACTCTCGTGCCCCGCTTCGCACGTGCACGCTAATCCGGGCAATCAGGGAGCTCAACTAATGGCTGTTGAATGTTTATCAACACTCGAGCGCGCGCTGTTGACCTAAATGTGTTTCTAGAAATTAAGCGACACTTGCGACTAATTGTGACTAATTGTGACTAAATTAACGCATTGTTCAACGGGAAATGGTTTCTCTATGTTCTAGTTTTTACGTTCCACTTGTGATGACTACTCTAGCTATTTTCATCTCATCTAAGTTCATGGCCTAAATATTTAAGTTTTTGTTTCCTAACGTGGTGTTCCTGACTCATATTTTTTTTATAAAATATATAACATGCGCTTATTTTGTTGATATTGATGTAACAGACACACCTTTGGATAGATCTATTGTTTCAAGTTATAGAACGGACGTTCAACTTTATTTTTGCATTAACAAATTAGTAAAATGATAAGTTTTATAACTGTTATAAACTGTTATATGTCAGCGTAAGTATTGAAAGGTGTCTTCTAAAAAAAGTAAATCGTCACATCCAAATATTGATAAGATAATTAAGAATAATGTGGCGTGAACTACGTCTAAGGCTTGGATAAGGATTTGAACCCTGCTTGTTCAGGTTCATGATCCTAAGCTCTACCTTTCGACCACAGACACACATTCGAAAACGTCTTAATAAAAGCAATATAGATGCTATGTTTTGTGGTTGAGGTCCTTCAAGCTTATCTTTGTAAAGAAATGAAATTTCACATTAAAGAAATATTATCTTTAGGCTTTTAATAATCATTCTCAGATAAAGCTACCGTTATACTGTCAATTTTTCTTAAACAAATGGACTATCAGCACACTATAAACAACCACTTATACAAATGTTTACATGTATTTGCGCTTCTGAGCTTTTGATCTCAGATAAAGTATAATTTTAAGTGTAATTTACGTGTTTCTTGTATTAGTAGTACGGGTCTATGACGAATACCCTAAATACAATTCCTCGAATTGGCTTTTGCCCGAATTCGAGCAAATGTTCATTCGCGAAAACAATATTATGTCAAACGGCATTCCGAGTAAATGTCCGGCTACCCTGTGCAGATCTTTCTCTGATGTTTCTGGAGAAAAATGTCTAAGATATTACCATTGAAGTGTCGAAAATGTACGTCTAAATCAAAACTTCAATTATGCTTACAACGCTCAGTGTAATCGAAAAAAAAATATATGTAGTTATTTCCAACCGTATATTTTCTATAGAAAATTGTAAACTCAGTAACAAATCAAATTAATTTTGTTATTTTTTATTTTTATGTTACATTGTTGTTTAAAAATCTTTCATTTAACCAATGACAACTGTTTAAGAAGTATCAGTGGCGTTTCCTTGCATTGTGGAGTATTGGGCGAACGTTTAAAAAATTGTATTTCCTTCTCATTATTGTATGGTTTTTACTTTCTCGTATTGTAATCGTGCAAAAAAAAAAAAAATTTAAAAATCGAGATTTTACAAATCTCGACGTTTTACACCTCACTGATACGGAAAAACATAATTTTGAAATCCTGTCCATATGTCTGTGTGTCTGTGTGTCTGTGTGTCTGTGTGTCTGTGTGTGTGTGTAAAAACGATAACTTGAGTACCGTTACAGCTAGGTTGATGAAATTTTATATATAAGTATGTTATCAAAATCGTAGATCCAGATAAACTTTTGAGCGATTTCCGATAACCGGAAGTGGTACTTTTTCTACTTTGAATCTTTCAAAAGCCTATAACTTGAGTACTATTTCGGATAGATAAATGAAATTTCACACGTAAGTTAAAGATCTAATTCTCTACCTTTTCTTCAAATTTTGAGTAATTTCCGCTCACCGGAAGTTCTAATTTACGCTATTTCCGATTTCTCAAAAAACGTATGTAAATTTATAAAGTACTAATAATATTGCACACTATTATGCACATTTTATTTTGGCGTTCGCTTGGTGCGCAATTCTTTTTTCTATGAGAATCTATTCTATTTTTAAAAGTTTAAGTAATTAAAAATCATGTCTATATTCCAAGTTATATAAGAATATTCGAGAAAGTGTGGGGGAGATCACTCCCGGTATATTTGTTTAAGAATAACACGAATTAAAATAAGTTCTTAAACATGATTAATAAGTCTTATTTTGACCATATTTGACAAATATCTTAACAGTAAAATCAAAATGGCGACATAATAAGATGGCTCTAGTTTGTTGTGTCTGCTATTCAAATGTTGTTTACTTCCTGGAAGCAACAAATTAAATTACAACCATCAAATATATTGCTATTTCTAGCCATTTCACTTAAAGTAGTACAGAATCAAAGTTAAACCGTACGCATTTCAAGATAAACTTAACCTAAAACCATCAACAGAAAACACAACATGACTGAACGAATAAATCTTGATGTACTGCTATTTCCGCTATGGGGAAGTCCCATCTCAGTATCTGATGCGGTACAGGAGTATCGATATCACACTCGAATTCACGTATCGATCCTTACTGGATTTACCGGATCGAAGACAGCAAATCATTTTAGATATCAGATTACTGCTCTCAAACTATCCTCTCTGAAATATTTTTTTTGTGTTTTTGTTTTCATATTTTCTCAATGTTGTGGGCGTGGTGTTATTGCTTGCAGTCAGTAGCGTAGCGGGAGGGGGGGGGGGACATATCTCCCCGGGCGCCGACCTTAGGGGGCGCCAAATTGGGTTGTAAAAATAAATTGAAAGGTTGAGGGGGGTGCAAATCGAAAGTTTGAGGGGGAGGGGGGTGCAAATGGAAATCTCGAGGGGGGAGTGCAAGTCGAAAGTTTGAGGGGGGGTGCAAATCGAAAAATTTGTCCCCGTGCTCCGGGAAGGGTCGCTACGCCTCTGCTTGCAGTAACCACAGGCAAAAGTTTAGTTTATGTTTAAACACACACAGATTAAGGGTTGTTATGGTGTAAACATATAAGTGTTGTGATAACCAGTTGTACTGATCAGCAAAGTTTTAGTATCTGGTTAAATATGTACAGTCTCGTTATCTTTAATTATCTGGTTAAATACACTGTTTTATTGTTTTAAGTATCTGGTTAAATACATGGTTGAATTGTCTTAAATATCTGGTTAAATGCCCAATTTTTATTGTCTTTAGTATTTGGTTAAATACACGGTCTATGCGTCTGTTGGTGTTTGATTAAATATAGGCCTACACAATTTAAGTTTCTGTAGTTATAATACTGAAACACATTTTTGAACTACTTTTGCTAATTGTTTGGAAACAGTTTAAGCTGCAATTTAGCACAGGAGAACAACAGGTTTCGAAATTCCTGAGCACTTTGTTTGGGAACACAATTTTAGCTCAAATTAGACAGATGGTATTACACAACCCAACAAAATAACCAAACGAAACAATTCATAGTGGATCAATGAAATATAAGGGAGTAAGGAATTAGATTTATTAAGGTGATCACCAGGCTAAAATCACTTCATTCTTACCGAGTATTGAATGACGTGCTGGATCAGCACACGTATGACTAATTAGTTCTACTGAGACGCGCTATTCCCTTGTATACCGAGTTCATTAAAAGAGATGAACTCTGCTTCGTCTGCCCATTCGTCTTGGGCTTGAAAGGGAAAAGATGATATCGTGCAACTCACTATCGCCCCTGCACCGTGCCCTCCACGTAATAACCATCACAAAGACAACTTTCGCATCTAGTGTGTCATTAACGAAACGACTTTGTCGTAGGTGAAGTAGAGTATAACTTTTTTTTTTATAATCACTGTGATTAGGTCTGTAAAAGTTACAAAAAATAAAGACTGGATCCGAACACATGACCGCCAGGCTAGCAGTCTTTCTTTGTTCACTCAACCATACTATATCCTCACCCTCACACCACTAACACACCTCTCCCCTCCCCTCATACTCACATATCATTTCTTCCAAGGACACCGGTGATAATTCTTACACGTTTTGTGTCAACATTTGATCTAGAAGGGAAAATTATTAGAACTCCATCTAACCTGGTGAAATTACCATACACACCTCCCTCCCCTCCCCCAAACACACATATCAAACAAAACAAAACGAGGCCATATATTTCTTCTGCCTATCCTATATTCGTGATAACAATGGAAATCTATCCATGATTGTTGATCGTACATCGTGTTTTGTTTTAATTAAATATGTCCCCCTCGCCTTTCATTTAGCATACTTTTTTTCTAAAGCCAAAATAACAAATTATATGGACAATAAATGAATTGAAATACAATACGTGTTAATTGTTAGGATATTGTTTTACATAGATTGGAAAAAACCCAGAACAAATGAATTCCGTAATCAACTTAGAATAATGTGTACAATCGGTTTTCAGATGTATGCTGGTTACTCATTAGTCCTGGGGGGGGGGGGGGGGGGAAGGGAGGGCTTTATTTACCTACTTATAAGATGTTATCATTATGAATTAGGGCTTAACTTGTGCACTCCCCTAGCATAACACACACAAACACACACACACACACACACACTGTTAAGAACCAAAAAAACGTGCACAATTATATAACATTGAGATTTTTTTTCTACTTTAACAAACCGAACTGAATTTACCATCAAAAGATCTATTTATAACCACAATTAACCAAAATGAATATTCTCTCCTTAGAAAAAAACAACCCACACAGCCCTTTGCTAGCTATTGTTATGAGGAATTGTTGTGAGCGATTGTTGTGAGCGATTGTTGTGAGCGATTGTTGTGAGCGAATAAATAGGCGGGATAAAGAGGGAAGGTTTCCTTTTATTCTCGCCTTCAAAACCCCAAGGAAAATAATGACGCGTCACTTTCTCGACCTTTGACCTCTAGATCGAAGTGCGGGATCAAGTTCGACGATAACAATGATAAACGAGCTTTGGTCTCGTAGGAGCTCGATCACTGGGTACCAGAAATAGTTGAGTCGGGGCTCAATTGATCACACGAAATCACCACACACTGCAAGTGTGGCTACTAATTCTACGCACATACACTGTGGCACAGTGGCGTAGGTAGGGGGGGGTTAGGGGGGGTCATAACCCCCCCCCCATAGACCCGTCGGTATATATAAAAAGTATGAGGGGGGGTGCAAATCGAAAGTTTGAGGGGGGGGGGTGCAAATCGAAAGTTTGAGGGGGGGGGGGGTGCAAATCGAAAGTTTGAGGGGGGGGGGGTGCAAATCGAAAGTTTGAGGGGGGGGGGTGCAAATCGAAAGTTTGAGGGGGGGGTGCAAATCGAAAGTTTGAGGGGGGGGGGTGCAAATCGAAAGTTTGTCCCCGGGTAAAAATTGGAACCCCCCCCCCTTGAGACGATCCTGGCTACGCCACTGCTGTGGCATTGTTTTAAACTTACCACACGTTTAGGATTGTGGCTACATCACCACATAATGGAGGCGAGCGAGTTGACGAGATTCCTTCCATAATATTGTTGACATGGAATAAAAACGTGCTTTTTAGATTTAGACCGTAAAAAAAAATAAAAAATAAAAACTTAAGCCTAAAATTAATTTAGAAATTTTATATTTTTAGAATAAATGCTATAAAAGTTGCAAATCCAGAGAACTTGAAAATAATTTGTTGAGTTTAAGGCTACATTTCTATTTATTTTCATCAAGCCTAAGTTAAAACCGGATGTTTCACTTTCGTAAGACAAATATTGATTGGCTGTTCAGTAACTTAGTGATCGATAACTATTTGTTTACAAAACTTTGCAGATCAAGTTTTTAAATAACAATGCAAATTAAAAACCCCATGACCTAGTTTTCTATTTTTAGCTTACAATGTGTACAATAAAATCAATGTCGGCCTATCCAATAGCAGGATGCCATTGTTTATGTCGCCATTACACGTGAAAACCAAATTGTTTTGGCTTGTTTTTAAATTTTCAATTAGTTACCGAAAATTTTTAAAACATCAAATAGACCCAATCTTTAGTAAAGTCCGAAATAAACCAGACAGACAGGATTTTATAACCATATTAATTGTAACTACGCCGTGCCTGATTTTTAAACTAATTTATACACCTCTCAAATACCTTTGAGAGTTTTCTCGCTCGTGTCCATTTGACTGTGGCTGTATGGGAAAGCCAGCATTCACTTGGACGTGTGGTTATGTCACCATGTAATCACACTGCATGTGTGGGTATTAGTCCCACACACACCGTGGCATTGTTATGTACTTTCCACACATACAATTTAAAAATCCATGAGTTCCTAAAGTCTACGTTACATAATCAATAGTTTCATTTTGAAATCCATTTTATGCATTGTATTTTTTTTAATGGTTTTTTTTTAAAGGCCTTGAATCTGATACTTTCTGTTTCTAGAAATTTCGAATTTCTGAATCAAGAAATCATTAGTGAACGGAACACTTTTCGCCCGAAGCTCGGGCGCCCACTGTTCGCTCTAGCGGAAGTGATGTTCGTGCTCCAGTTTCAAACAGGGCTAAAGGGCAAGAAATCTGACCTAAAGGGGAAGATGAAACAGTTTTAGAGTTACCTCCCTGTGAGGTTCATCTCAGTTTGGAAATATCAACGCGTGAAGGAGATTTAAAATGGGGTTGGTGGTGTTTTTTTAATTTATAAAACAATCGAATGTTGTTGCGGTTGTTGTTTTTAACAAACTTGCTGCAGGCCGTTATGGTTAGGTTATCTCTGTTTAAAATGGCTATGGTTAGGTTATCTCTGTTGAATAGGGTTATGGTTAGCATCGCTATTTCTGTAGATTTATACGCTAACAAACACAGATTCTTCTACAAATGCTAAGCTACGTAAAAAAGTCAATCTTTATTAGTATAACTCTGAAACAATACTTAAATATTTGTGATTCAACTTACTTTAGCATTTGTTAGCTTTTCAATGTTAAGCAAAACTATTCGCTTTTGAAGCTCATATCCTCTAGGTAGTGTGTCATTCCGTTACTACGTCTCTTATTACTATACAAGCGTGGACTTTACCAGACAGGTTATAGGTAAGTTTTTAAATTGTCACATAATGGTGCTCATCTACAACATATTACCTAATTAGTGCATGTTTGCATTGCAATTATGATTTTATAAGATTTCTGTATGATTCGGTCTTTTAGCGTATAGTATGATACATATTTAACTTTGGTAGCACACACAAAAGTTGTAAGCACTAGATATTATAGAATCGATGGCATAAGATTTGGTAAACGTTGGTGTCAATAGTTAAATCAATTTATTTTATAACTAGGTGGCATTCTCATGGTGTAGTTGACCGGGAATCACGTGATTATTGTTTACACCGGAAGTAAGCATTGATCAAGTAACGCATAGGAGTTGGAGAGTACACGGCCCTACCCAAGATGGCGATCTCTGGCCCACAACTTCCGGTTTAATCGTCAAAGATGCTATTAGGGAAATAGTTGGCCAGGGCCAGCAGTGGCCAGTGTGGCTGTGCTTGACGTCGAGTTGGCCCGGGCCAGGGTTAAGAAGGGCGGGAGGTGTAAAGGAGGTAGATTACATCGATTACATGGTAATGGGAGGTAATGATTAATTGAAGGCTGTTGCTGAAGGGGGGATAATGCGGTTTAGAAATGTAGGTCTATGAACTTGTTTAACATATATAGGACTTGATGGAGGTCAGTGAAGTACGTAATGATGTGGGTATGGATGTCTGTGAAAGTTCATTGGAACACTTAAAATCTGTGATGGTTTAAGGGCCAATAAGATACGTATGGAAGTGGGTTTAGATGAATATAAACGGTCATTGGTCGAACAAGTTATCTGTGAGGGTTTATGGTCGATGAACTACGTGAACGAGTGGTCGAGTTGTCGAGCTTATGACTGCCAGCCCAAATTTATCGAGATCGGGTCCTTGGATGGAGTATGTGGGACGTACCTGAGTCAACTTAGCTCTGATCGGTACCTGGCTCAAGTTGGGGAAAGTAAACTCATAGAAAAACATATTTACCTTATGTGTATTGGGCACCAACGGAAAATGATGAAGCTGAAGTATGTATGGATGTGGGTATAGATGTCTAGTACTTCATAGGACGCCAGATATACTGTGATGGTTTTAAGATAAGTCGTAAGGAGTAGGGGTAGGGCGTGGTTACAGCAATAGAGAGCTAGGCTGCTTACCAGAATGTGTCGAGTTCGAATCCAGGTTCAAGTCAGGGGAACTTCCCTGAGTCCACCCAGCTCTGATGGGTACCTAACTCGCTATAGGTAAAGCAAAGGCGGCCGGACATAGTGCTGACCACACTATCTCCCCATTTGCCGAGGTCCCTTAAACAGATGAACTACCTCATCTGCCCCTGTGTCTTGTGCACGAACGGGAAATGATGAATAAGTTGGCAACATGAAGTATTTTTAAAGCAAACATGGGTAGTCTTTCTCAAAGTTATATACGTTAGTCGACAGCTGATCGGAAGGGGGCAGGGATGAAGAGGACGGAGGGAGAGGATAGAGGGGAGTTAGTCTGAAAAGTTCTCAAGTTTGAGGAGACAGTCAAATGAAAAATTCGTATAGAAAACAGTGGTAAACGACTTTAGTATTCAACACGTTTCTCGCGCCGAGTAATCAGAAAATTAAATTCTACGCAGACAGAAATTTGAGCATGCGCAAACAAATTATTGCGCTCACGTGTTATTGCGCCTAATTTTAAAAAGCGCACATTAAGCTCATACCATATTACAGTGCTTTACAAACATAATCATTTTAAAAAGCTTCCCATTAAGACAAAAAAAAATGTATGGATTTTCTAAAAAACGGGCGTGTCATTTTATAGAATTAGTGGCCGTTTTCGTGTGCTCCCTCTAAAGGTGTATGCATGTAGGTTAAATAAGTGCGTATCCACTTTTCAAGCAAAAAGTTGTGTACGTATTGCATGCTACGGCCAGTAGGGGGTGGGGTGGATGGTTTGATACATTTGTTGGGCGTGATTTGTGTTTATTGACTGAGTGGAGTGATCGATTAATTAAATGCATTGATTAGACCCGTGTGTTTTAATTGTTGATTTCGTGTCAACCCGGGACCACTGTCGTTTTGGTCATTTAGCCTTTTTTCCACATGTGGTCATTTAGCTCTTGTGCCGCATGGGGTCATTTAGCCTTTGTACCATATGTGGTCATTTAGCCGTTGTTTGTACCACACTTTACGCTGTATGGCTGCGATCATTTCATTTTCACTGTTCTAGATCAGAAATTTACTATCCATAGTCACAAAATATTTCCGCCATAAAAATCAATCAAAATTAATCTATAATAATCCCCTGGTGGTGATCAATTTGTAATCTTTCAGAAGTCCTAATCCTAATCCTAGCCTTCCCTTCTATTCCTCAATTTCCCCTACATTTAGTATTTAGCTCTCCTCATTATTACCTCCCTTTACTTAAGTCTAAAAATGGTTGAGAAAAGTACACCCGCCTCCGCTTCCCACACCACACCCTCACACCCCCACACACCCACAATCGCCCCTGTTTCACTTTCACTCTTCCTTTACCCCTTGGTAAAAAAAAAGTACATTACATGGGTGTGGGTGTGGGGGGAGAGAAACGATTATTGGAGTATCCAAGCAAGAGTAATTAATGATATTGATACGTGGCGATCGTTGGCCTCGAAATGAAACTGATCATCAAATAGCGATTGCGGGAAAACCCGATACAGCGTTGTTTGAGGAAGGGAAAATTAAATTTCGACTAGAGTTATCGGTGCTGGCGTTTGACGCGACGCGAAAGGGGAGGCTATTCAGATAATTTTTCAGCTCTGACGTTGAATGTTTTCACTTTAAAAAAAAAAAGAAAAGAAAAGAAAAACCTGATTACAAATATTTGCCAAAATTAATTGTTAAATTATATTTTTATATCAGTTTTAAAAAAGATGGTTGAATAATTTTTGTTACTGAAATTATCTAAAATACGAGGAAGGACTGATTGCATTCTTAGATACTAATAAGATAGCATCTTTGTTCTGTGGTTAATCAATCAGCTTATCAATTGGGGTTACGCAATCCTGTTCTGGATATAAAATAAAATATTAAATGTTAAAATTTGGGTAGTCTAAAAAACATTATGCTGAGGGAATGGGGTAGGGCAGGGGTCGGCAACCTGCGGCTCGCGAGCCGCATGCGGCTCTTTTGATATCAAGATGCGGCTCTCCAGCTCCTTGCACAAATGCTAATAATCTTAATTAAAAAATAAAATATATGAAATAAAAAAATGTTAGTGGCTCTTTAAAACCAGGGAAATTTTGAAAATTGTAACTTTTGGCTCTTCCGCTTCAAAAGGTTGCCGACCCCTGGGGTAGGGTGTGGGGGTGGGAGTGGGGCTCATAATTCCTGCTTATTTTTAAAAGGGAATGGTTATGAACGTGGACGATAAAAAAAATATCCATTTCAAGGGAGTTAACTGGTTGAACCGTTTTTATTTTGACTTTATGCACTGTTGACAATTCGATCTCGTGTGGATTGGTGGGTTCGGATCCCGTCTGGCTTAGAAGACTCTGTGTTTCCTAATACCATATTGCCTACCTGTGTGTTCTAATACCATATTACCTACCTGTGTGTCCTAATACCATATTACCTACCTGTGTTTACTAATACCATATTACCTACCTGTGTGTTCTAATACCATATTACCTACCTGTGTGTCCTAATACCATATTACCTACCTGTGTGTCATAATACCATATTACCTACCTGTGTGTCCTAATACCATATTACCTACCTGTGTGTCCTAATACCATATTACCTACCTGTATTTCCTAATACCATATTGCCTACCTGTGTGTACTAATACCATATTACCTACCTGTATTTCCTAATACCATATTACCTACCTGTGTGTCATAATACCATATTACCTACCTGTGTTTCCTAATACCATATTACGTACCCGTGTTTCATTTGGCAATCAAATAACATTTTATGTCTACGATTACGATGTTATTCACTGGATTCACTGAACAGTGTGTTTTAATTTTTCTTATTTCTTTTTTTTTTCCAGTTTCTGTTGATATGTGTAGTGAAGTTTTCTTCGGTCGTCTGAAAATGATATAATAATGCATCACAAAAATAATGTACTTATAGATCTAGTAACTAATCCAGAATATAAATCAGAATATAAATGTAACAAATATTCTTCAAAACGTCAATAAAGTTTATATTTAATTTTAAAAAAAAAAACCTCTGTGGTTTTCACTCTAGCTAAATATTTGTATGTTAAGATGAGATGTAGTCCGAAATCAAAGATTAACTGTTTTGTAGTAAATTGACGGGGTGCGGCAACGATAAACAAAGCAGCTTTTAAATAGAAGTGATTAGATTGGCGGAGCTAGGGGGTAGGGGGGGGGTTGACCAGTCGAGGTATTAAATTTTTAATTTTAAATAAGTAGATAAAACTTATGAAAATAAGGTCGAAAAAAAAAGACTCCGTCCCTGGCTTTGATATGTACAACCACGCCGCTGCAACCGTTCGATTAGTGAATCAATCAACCTGGAAATCTGATTTCCGCGAAGTACACCGCTCTTTAATTAGTGTCTAGCCAGAACACACAGTTAGGGAAGGGTTTTGTTGCGTTTAAAATACTGGCTAAAGTAAACAACGACATGCGATGAACCCAAAAAAAAAAAAAAATAATTAACGAAACAATAATTAACGAAACGATACTGTAACGAGGTAAATAATGAAACAAAAACCTTGGTAACGGAGACTGTCGCCCGTTGCCCCCAAATGCATGGAACTTAATTGCACGCGATATTTTCGAGCAAACAGTGCCTCATTTGCAGGAATGAAAAATAAACAGATCCGTGTTGACATTCGAAAGGAAACGCGATACAGCCTATGGCGTCCCCGGAAAGTAAACCAGAAGGGGGAGCGTGTGGTTAGTTGATGGAGGTCAATGCAGGAGGTCATACAGGTCACGTGGGTCTGAAAATTGTGAAACAGAGGCCATCGATGATTGTCTGTTTTTAAATTTCATTTGGTGAATTGTATTATCATTTTTTCACAGTACAGTATACAAGTTAAAGTTGTTTTTTTTATAAAAACAAAACCATAAAAATGAAATATTTCGCTTACAAATGATTTGCACATAAGTTTTGATCCTTAGTTAATTTTCCGGAAACTACCCATTTGGGTATTTGGCTTTGGTGCATTTGTCGCATTCTATCTAACGTCCATTTTGGCCATTTGTCGAATTCAGATAAACGTATATTCTGACATTTTTCACAACCAAGCATACATAAATTCGTAAAAACAGCCTTCGAAAAAACTGCCTTCGGAAAAACAGCCTTCGGACAAACAGCATTCGGGGAAGTGTTTTTCTGGCACTTATCGTAGACCATATATATTTTTTTCATAATTAAATGTGTGAATTTACACTTTTATTAGTCTTTAAAAGATATATATTTATATACATACCATATAACCAGCATATATATATATATATATATATATATATATATATATATATATATAGTGTGTGTGTGTGTGTGTGTGTGTGTGTGTGTGCCTATGTGTATATGTTACATGCTGTTTACATGCTGTTTACATGTAGTTTACTTGCTCGATGAGAATTTTAAAAAATAATGAAATCTTCACCTGCCCAGGCACGATTTCCTGCAGTAATAAACGAGCTTCATACATGTTCACGTGACATCAAAGTGACACCATTCATCAGCGGCAAATGGTGTTAAGTTATCCCAGCATTCCAATACCACGTGTTCTCTGCACCAATAATTTATATTTTGTCTCGCTGAATTTTCCTTTTTTTTTTCTAATCATAGATTGGTTTATAGGGAAATCTGGCTATTGTAAGACACGGGTCAATTCTTCATCAAAGGGGATGACGGACGGGGTATTAGGAGGACATCTCATTCATTAGAATACGCGAGACCAGAGTTATGTCCCTCAAGACCGGGCTTCATGACTTGGAATTCTGGGACTCCAGACGGTCTGAGAACGCATGAAGGCGCATGCGGGATTACTGACGCTTCTAGGGTGTCTGGTGTAAAATTATTCCGACTCGTCGGTTCTGATTGTCTTACAGAGATAAAAAATGAGATATGGTTTATTGATATATACTGAGATAAAGCATTATGGATGTTTTTCCGTTATATTGTACCAGGTAGTTTTACCTTGCCATGCTTATGTCATCGGTATGAATATTCATATATTTTATGTTTGGTGTTTAGAATGTTAACGTTAGGGTTAAGACAAGTAAACATCGCGTGTTATTTATTGCAGGTGATGACATGGGTTTAGTGAGAGAATTAATTCGCAAATTAAAGCTCCGATGCAATCTTTGATTGAAGAACTTGTGATCTTTTTGTGATTTTTGTTGGGACATTTCATTCGAGTTGAGCTGTAGTATTTGGGTAAATACGATTTATGTATTTTTTTTTAAAATCAATGCGTTTTGAGGTAAAAACTATATTTGTAACGCTCCGTTTAATGTTTGGAACAATCAATGTTTGTTTATCCTACTTTCTTTTTAAGTAGAGACTCGATTAACGCTACTAAAGAATTAAGTTCGTAACAGGGATTTTTTTTATGCTTCTCTTCGGTATCACCCCCCCCCCCCCCCACACACACACACACACAACACACACACATTAATTCCGGACTAAATATAATTTTTGTATATAAAATATCATTTATTTAGAAAATATATACTTTATCCAGCGTCCGCCATCACCTACACTATAAATCTAAGTGACCCCCCCTCTCCCCCCCCCCCCCCCCGCCCAAGAAAATGTCTCGAAAAAACGTTGTTAGGAATTGAAAGAACTCCTTCAGGTTGTACTTTACGCTGTCACCTGAGCTTTGGAGTAAAGGATGCCGTTCACTAGAACACCCATACATTTTTATTAGCTGTTACATTCATCATATATTATTTCTCTGTCATCTAGTGTTTGGGTGCCCTTACATGCAACCACTCAAATCACCCACATATCCCCACCCCACGACGCCACATCACACCGAGGCTTTCTCTCACCCCCTACGCAGTGATTATATCCCGTCCATTGCGGTTCCATCCTGTCCCGCCATATTTTCCCATCTTCCCACTGTCTTCCGGCAACAGCAGCTCATCAGCTGTGAGTCTACTTCCGTTTTGCCGTGTAAGTGTGCCGATTTCCGTGAAACTGTTGTCGGAATGAGAGTTTACAGCATTTTATTTATCTTTGGTATTCTAATGAAACCCGTTCTGTGTGTTTTGTATGATCACGTGATATTCCATCAATTTGTTTAAACAACCTTATGTAGGCCTGGGTGATAAGTTGTGTTGACACGGTTAAATGTATAAGTGTGTGCGCGTTTGTCTGTGTGTTTGTCTGCGTGTATGGGTGTGTTTGTGTGTGCGAATGTGTGAGTATGTATGTGTGTGTGTTTTTGTTTTTGTGTAAGTGTAAGTGTGCGTGTTTGTATGTATGTGTGGGTGTGTGTGTTTGTGAGTATGTGTATGTTGGTGTTTTTGTGTTTGTATATGTGGTTTATCTGTATGCGTGTGTGTTTGTGTATGTTTGTGTTTGTGAGTATGTGTATGTGTTTTGCTCTGTAGGTGTGTGTTTGTGAGTATGTGTATGTGTTTGTCTCTGTTTAGAGTAACCAGTTTTCATACTCTGAAGCTCCAGTCAACAAAGGGACTTAACCTTAGTTAGCTTGACAAAGGATCATAACTCATAAGCACAATACAAGCATTTGCTATCGTAAGGTTACTACATGTGTGTATATATATATACATATATATATATATATATATATATATATATATATATATATATATATATATATATATATATATATTTTTTTTTTTTTTTTTATTTATTTATTTATTTATTTATTTATTTATTTATTTATTTATTTATTTATTTATTTATTTATTTATTTATTTATTTATTTATTTATTTATATATTTCTTGCATATTTTGAGAACATGAATAAATGACCTAAAAACTTTGACGTACTAAAACCAACCACAAAACACGGCTCAGATGCAGTCCCATCCACGTGACCCAGTGACCTGGTGTGGCTCATTGACTGACACCCGTCCGACACCATGCGTCTAGATCGGTGACCCATCCTTCACTGTGACACATGACGTATAGGTACCATAGCAGACTGGACCCCACCCCCCACCCCCCCCCCCCCACACACACACACACGTGGGCCTATATTTAACAGTAGCAGTTTTACTCTAATAATGTCTTTTTGTCCCAGTGGTTCTAAAAATGTGTCCAAATGTACCCTGAATTTACACGACAAGTATGGCTATTTAAAGTGTTGTCAGTTTCAGATTTCCTTCAATTTTAGGACAGTGCTCACACATCCACCATTGTTAAAACATTGACCACTTAAAAACCCATCTTTTTAGTCAACACGGATGTTATCTCAAGACAGATGAGCTTATAAAGAAAAAAAAAGGAAAAAAAAACTATTCGCATTAAATCAACATATTTTAAAAAACCAAGTGAAAAATCTTTTATAGTAACAAACGTTTTATTTAACGCTATATATTTAAAAAAAAACATTTTGTTCTACCAGAATATGAATTGTTTTAGTCGATGTGGAAATACTTTCAACACATTGCGACATACAGTTTTTTTTTATTCAAAAAAAGCAAATTTAATATTGGTTTATTATTTTTATATTTATTGCATTCAAAAGCTCCCTATAGAACTATAGAGACTTTCATATTTTTTAAAAATATTTTTAAAATCTCCTCATAAAGGCTTTCATATTTTAAAATTTCGTTACAGTTACACTTCGTGCGCGCACGACAGACACAGCATCACCAGCGATACATCACGTCGGCCACAGCACTGACACAATGAAGCAAAAACAACCAATAACAAACCACGGTAAAAGCCATTAAGTTGCCATTAATGAAATGAATGTCACGGCTCATTATGTAGGTAAAATACGTGCTGGTACCAGGTAAACACGACCTCGATTGCACGCGACTAATTTAAGTAATTGCAAAAAAATAAATCTTGTCCATCAACTAGTGTGATTTATGTTCTGGAATAAATCGAAGATTTGCTTACATTTACTGGTTCGTGATTTTTTTTTCAGGCTACGGTTGGGAAGTAGAGCATGTTGCTTCTGTCCTGAAAGGTTGGAGTTTGCTTCCAGCTGATTTTTTAAAATGTACATCCGTTGTGTTGTGTGCATCATTGTTCGACTTGCTGTATTGATTGCTATGTGCATGATTGTTTGAGTTGTTATATGGATCGTTGTGTTGTGTGCATGATTGTTTGGCTTGTTTGATTTGTTTGTGCTGTCAGTTGTTAGCTTTTATTCATTAAAGTGCATATGAGTTTGTGTGTGTGTGTGAGTGTGTACGTACGTGCGTGCATGCTTGCGTGTGCATTTGTGCATGTGTGTGTGCATGTGTGTGCATGTGTGTGTGCATGTGTGCCAAACAGCGGCGACAAGTAGCTTTTTTCTTACAACTTTATCTATAATAATAGTTTCGCTGTCTGTCAAGAACGCTCTGTCTGACAAGAACGCTCTAGAGAAAACACAAGCAAAATAAAAACATGCACAGTAATTCGAAAAACGAAATATGACGTCGACACATTTAGCGTAGAGTAGAACATAATCTCAAACCAGAGAGTGCACACAGTAATATGACGTCATTGATTATCGCGTAAACATTGAAAAAAAGGAAATGTTGTCTAATCTAAATGGTTTGCGTGAAGAGTTTCTTGCATACAATTCTTCGGGTAGGGGCGAAGCCCCACCCCCCGCGTAAGAACGTCTGAGCCCCCCCCCCCCCTCCCCAACTCAAAAGAAATTTCCTCATCGATACTCTATAATAAAATTACAGCCTAATTAATGTGTCTAATCTAAAAAGTGGTTTTCTTGCAATGGGAAGGTAGACATGTTTTTTTTTTGGGGGGGTTGGGGGGGGAGGGGTGGAGGGGTGGGGGGGGGGTGGTGTGTAGGGGTGGGGGTGGTGTGTGGGGGGGGTGGGTTGGTTTCAGTGTTTCTTTCAGACTTTTTCCTCCCCGGAGAGGGGTGGGGGTACTTGAAATTTTCGGGGGCGGGGGTAGAATATTCTGGGAGGGGGCGGACACTGGAAAAAGTATATAATTATATTTCGTTGAATGGGACGGTAGACATGTTTTTTTTGGGGGGGTGGGGGGGTGGGGGGGGCGGTGTGTGGAGGGGGGTGGTGTGTGGGGGTGAGGGGTTGGGGTGGGGGTGGTGTGTGGTGGGGGGTGGGGGTGGTGTGTGGGGGTGGGGGGGTGGGGTGGGGGTGGTGTGTGGGGGGTGGGTTGGTTTTAGTTTAGAGAAAAGAGACAGCACTATCAGCCTAGCGCCCGTTGTACCCTTCCTCAACGGGCCATTTATCTAGTATTAAAATATTTGCTTTTCTGTGTGTATATATGAACATACTCATGGAAATACGTGTGTTTTTACAGGTATATTATTATTATTATAACTTCATGAAATTAGATTTACTTTTATTTCTCAGTCCTTCGTCATTACCATGTACCTAACCCTGTCCTCGTTCTATCCCATTCTCTATCCCAGTCCCTCGGCCTAAACCTATAACTCTAACACACACACACACACACACACACTCAAATAAAATTTGAAAAAAAAAAAGTCTGAAGGCTATAATTAACAGCAATCGAACGTGTAACTGACAATAATCATCCCCACATCGGTTACCCCCCCCCCCCCCCCCACACACACACCACCATCACCCACACACATCCCCGAAGAACAAAAAATATCCCCTCAACATTTGTTGAATCGTGACCACAGCCAATAAACAACCGTGATCTTCATCGCCGACTATTATCTGGCACCTGCGTGTATGCCAGTAGGGCGAGGTGAATGTGGCCTGATTTTTCTGTAGTGTCAGTTAAATCTGGCATTGGTTGCCAAATAGGATAAGAGTTTGTATTGACTTCATGTTTGTTTTGTATAATATAGGACACATGTTTTTGTTTTATCCACTTATTCGATTCCGCACACATACGCACATACATACATATACACAACACACATAGAAGCACACAGAGAAATACACAGAAACACGCATAGGAAAGCGGTGGAGAAATAGAGTATGCTGCTATAGTCCGGAAAGGCTTGAGTTTCTTTTCTAACCATCACCCTAACCTTAACCCTAACCCTTATTTCTATGTACTTCCACTGTTTTGGGTGCTTTACCGGTGTGTGTGTGTGTGTCTGTAGCTGTGTGTCTGTGTCAGAATGTCTGTCTGTGTGTATGTCTGTGTGTATGTCTGTGTGTGTCTGTGTGTGTCTGTGTTTGTGGCTGTGTGTGTGTGTGTGTGTGCTTATGTATTCATAACCTTATTCATGCAGTCCAGCTAACTATCTGTCAAACAGTTTTAAAATAACCCGACCTCGACTGAACTCACAGCCCGCGGGAGCCGGCCTTTATCTGATCCTTCCGGTAAACAATAGGACAACCGGCTCGAGCGAAGCCGGAAACGAATAACAAATATTAATTGGAGGCGTCGGTGTACACTGGACGATCACCCCCGGGGGGGAGGCGCGTGTTGGGTGAGCAGAGCAGTCAGTCTGGTCCTGTGGCGGGCAGACTTCTAGGCGTGAGTAGAGAAATACAGGTGTTTCCGGTGACTTGACCTTGAACTTCATGGTGATCCTGTCGGTGCTGTTTTCAGAATGAGGGGGATATTCAGGGCTTTCGGGTTGAAGTGACACTGAAGGATGTGGTGACCTTGATTATGTGTCGTGACCTTGAGGATGTTACTGACCCTAGAGTGACCATCACCTTAAGGGTCACACCATAAAGCCTACTTTACGCTATGAGGAGATTATTATTCATTTCTCTAGAATAGTCTAGAAGGAACTGTTTTTTCGGTCATACTTCATAGGAACCTTTTTTTTTATCCCACTGATGTGTAGATCGGCTAGTCAAAAAGGGACAGCAACATATCGAGGAGAGACAACTCCAAAATAAAAATTTGAAAAACTGCAGCTTTGTAGACTGTTCTTGACTGGAAAAAAAGTATGGAAGCAAATCCAGAAAGAAAAGCAGGCTGAAGTTGGAGTGAACGGCATTATAGCGTAAAACACGTCGACACGAAATATTTTATTATGTTGTGGCACTCACGCCCCACATTACAATGAAGATCAAAGAAGAAACCCACACATCTTTGCAGATAAGAGCAAAAATATTCCACTCACCCCACACATTTTCTACACACACTCCCTCGATTTCTCACACACCTACAAGTTATTAATCCCACAATACCAAACATCACTTTCGCCCAGCACATTTTACTTTGCCCCCCACATTAACCAACCCTCCCCACATTAACCAACCCTCCACACATTAACCAACCCTCCACACATTAACCAACTCTCCACACATTAACCAACCCTCCACACATTAACCAACCCTCCACACATTAACCAACCCTCCACACATTAACCAACCCTCCACACATTAACCAACCCTCCACACATTAACCAACCCTCCACACATTAACCAACCCTCCACACATTAACCAACCTTCCACGCATTAACCAACCCTCCACACATTAACCAAACCTCCACACATTAACCAACCCTCCACACATTAACCAACCCTCCACACATTAACCAACCCTCCACACATTAACCAACCCTCCACACATTAACCACACTACCCACACATTAACCAACCCTCCACACATTAACCAACCCTCCACACATTAACCAACCCTCCACACATTAACCAACCCTCCACACATTAACCAACCCTCCACACATTAACCAACCCTCCACACATTAACCAACCCTCCACACATTAACCAACCCTCCACACATTAACCAACCCTCCACACATTAACCAACCCTCCACACATTAACCAACCTCCACACATTAACCAACCCTCCACACATTAACCAACCCTCCACACATTAACCAACCCTCCACACATTAACCAACCCTCCACACATTAACCAACCCTCCACACATTAACCAACCCTCGACACATTAACCAACCCTCCACACATTAACCAACCCCCCACACATTAACCAACCCTCCACACATTAACCAACCCTCCACACATTAACCAACCTCCACACATTAACCAACCCTCCACACATTAACCAACCCTCCACACATTAACCAACCCTCCACACATTAACCAACCCTCGACACATTAACCAACCCTCCACACATTAACCAACCCCCCACACATTAACCAACCCTCCACACATTAACCAACCCTCCACACATTAACCAACCTCCACACATTAACCAACCCTCCACACATTAACCAACCCTCCACACATTAACCAAACCTCCACACATTAACCAACCCTCAACACATTAACCAACCCTCCACACATTAACCAACCCTCCACACATTAACCAACCCTCCACACATTAACCAACCCTCCACACAATAATCAACCCTCCACACATTAACCAACCCTCCACACATTAACCACACTACCCACACATTAACCAACCCTCCACACATTAACCAACCCTCCACACATTAACCAACCCTCCACACACTAACCAACCCTCCACACATTAACCAACCCTACACACATTAACCAACCCTCCACACATTAACCAACCTCCCACACATTAACCAACCCTCCACACTATAACCACACTAGCCACACATCTACCCACACACCACGCCCTTATCACACATCACACACATTACCACATAGTTCATACTTCACCACACACCCCACTATTTCAACCCACACACACGAACCACCTGCACACCTCACCAAACGACCTAATCCAACAGTCATCGAAACCACGCAGACACCCACCCACAGATTAAACAAAAAATATTTTAAACATTTTTTAAATCCTTTAAACGAACACAAATGTTTTAATTCCTTTTTGTTTGCGTGCCTATCACGTGGCATCTTTACAAAAAATAAAAAAACGAAACCCAACATAAAATATTTAATCTTTTTCTTGTGAAAATTAAATATTTATTTATCATGAGATCACAACGGCCTATATTTTAAGTACACCGCGTTTTTTTTTTTTTTGTTTTTTTTTTTTACATGGAACAGATATTCGCCTTTGAAGTCAGCCGACTTTATACTATTATTAAAAAAAAGGTAAATAATAAACATGTACCAATCTTCTTTACAAAGTTTAAACACGCCAGGTAAGATAGGATGAGTAATTATTTATTTTTTAACTTCAGACATCTTAATGCCGAATCATCTTCATCGATTGTTTAAAAGTCATGACAATTTTTCAAAAATTCGTTTTTTTCTAACGTGATCTAGTGTGATCACGTGACCCATCTAGCGTGATGACGTGATCGGCCTATAGATGTCGGGCCAACAGTGACGGACATTCCATGATTTAGTTCCATCCACGGAGATATCACGCGACGGAACAAAAGCACAGCGATGATGAGATAAACGACCGCGGGGTGTATTATCTCTGCTACCTCGTTATTATCTCTGCTACCTCGTTATTATCTCTTCTACCTCACTGACAGGGAAAACAAAGTGCTCGTTCTGCCCAAACAGGCAAATTCTTCTCATTTTTTTTTTAAAGCAATAACATTTTATATTAGGATCATTGTCTACCCCTCTACCCCCCCCACCCCCACAGACCGAAATAGAATTTATATAGAAAAGTTATACTTTGACTAGTCCCGCCGTCTCCCGGAAATTTGTTTACACCCCCCCCCCCCCCCCCCGGAGAAAAAAAAAGTCTGTAAAAACACTGATTAGGCTCGTTTAGAAGAAACGGTCGTTTGATAGATGAGCAAGAAGGAGGGGTGTTTGATCCCATGGCATATATATATATATATATATATATATATATATATATATATATATATATATATATATATATATATATATATATATAGACTGTGTAGACATTTGCTCGTGTATATGAGTTTAGTCAGCTAAAATATGTACTCAACATTAGTTGGGGTGAAAAAGTAGCATTGATTCAATGAAAGAAACATAGTTGCCTATGAAAGGCGTACACTCCATACATTAAACTTTTTAAAATTATTTAGATTTTTTTAATGAATACACTCAACTTAAATAAAACGTACTTTATAATATTTATGTTGATATTTACTACTTTTTAAATCTAGGTGTAAATCCGGTGCTTAATTTTATTGAGATGAGAAAGTCAGTCAAGGATAAACAATTTAAAACACCCCAACGATCAAAGTCCACAAAGCCGATTAACTTTTTTTTTAAAGTTGTGTTTAAATCAGTACTTATGTGATGTTCTGCTTTAAACTAATCCCCCCCCCCTTTAATGTTGTTTTTTGATAGGTAACATTACAACGTCATTGATAACACATTAGGTGTGTTGTTATATATGCTGATTATAAGGTGCATGTATATGGATATGCTAATCTTAGTAATGATGAATGATTGTACCATATAACACATGTAGTGATGTTCACATACATCATTTATAAGAAGATTAAGCGTGGTGTAATGTATGCTACGAGTAAGCTTTATGTATGCGGCAATACTTATTTCAGGACCGGTGAATAGTTTATGCATATACCATATGCGGAGATGTTTTCATACAATTTTTGTATTATACGAAACCCACTTCTCACAAACCAAATAAAAGGAAACAAAAATCGTCCAGGTCGAGTGCTTTCGTAAACAGATGTTTGTTCAAGAACGTCCTTTAGCAGCTGCAAACTTTGCACCTACATAAGACGGCCGTCGCATAAAGACAGACGCAATTCATAATGTAATTTTTTTTTATTAATTCAATTGTTTTAAACATTTAAATCAGTAATAATAATATATTTGATAGATTTTACACAGCATCAAAGACATGAACAATGAACATCAATTGCATATATACTAATCAAAGGGAGAAAATAAAATGGCATAATAATTAGATTAAAATAAGGTATGCAAACTAGGTTTCTCTTGACTGCTTAGTTTACTATGCTCAGTCCTTAGCTGCGGAGTCAAAAGTTCACATTGTAGCCACCCATGGACAGAAATAGAAACGACCGTGGGAGAAGTGTCTCTGTATTACACATACTGATCTATCATTCCAAAACTTTCCATGACATAAAATTGACCCTTGGCAATGAGGGCACGCTACCTTGAAATATCCGCCAGTCCGGTTGAGTGGGGGGGGGGGGGGGAAGAGTGTGTGTGTGTGTGTGTGTGAGGGGGGGGGGGTGAGGTGTGTATCTCTTTCTACCATTCAGGTTGTGCATTTTGAAACCCGGGAAACAGAAGACTGTTCTAATGTTAATTTACTTGGGGGCTGATCGAGTGATGTTTGGCTTGAGACTGTCTAAATTAAAATTAATACTTTATTTCTTTCCTGTATATTTCTTTTTTCTCAGTTAAGTGAGAGTTCCCAGTCTATGTCTTAGCTTTGCTTGAAATATTTCTTTTAGCTCGATGTCCGTGTATTTTGTGAAAAAATATCTGACTTTATTCCGAATTTGCCATATAGTCGATCTATAAATAGCCGTTGCTACTAGTCTGTTTTCGTCTTCTGTTCTTTGTCTAGTCGTGTTAATTAAATTAAGTGTGATTGCTTTATTTGTTGTGGCTGTTTGATTGGTGGTGTTTAATATTTTCGTAAGTGTTTGCTTTGCTTTCTGTACTGATATACAATCTAAATAAATGTGTTACTCAGTTTCTTGTATATTTTGTTCACACGTTTGACATGTTATTTTAACATTTTGATTTGACTTTGTATTTCGTGAAACTGGAGTGGTATTAAAAATCAGTCTGTATGCTACTTCCCTTTCTTTTGGTGTAATGCGTTTATTATGTAGGTTTCTAAATGTATCTTTAATGTCTATTGTATTGTGTTCCCTGGCCCAACTAATTCTCGTGTATAAGGGTGTCGCTTGGTGATTGGTGTTTGATTAGGATGTCGTATATTTTGTGTGTGTCTTCCCCAATAATGCTTTTGTTTCCTTGGAATATTGCTAGCGTTTCTTTATAAAAGCTGCCTATGTCATTTCCCCCATAGTGTGGTGTTATCAATGTAGTATTGTGCTAATGGATGATAATGTGGTTCTATCCTTATTCTATCCAGGTGTTTTAATCGGAAGGTGTTTATTTTAGTTTGAATGTCTTGTAGCCCTATACCTCCATTTAATTTATTTTGTATTAAGGTTTTGTGGCTAATGTTTCTAATCGTATTTTTGAAAATGAACTCTCTAATGTGCTTGTTTGTTTTTTTAATAAATGAGTTGGGTATTGTAGAGTTCGTCACTACGAAAATTATTTTTGGAGTGATATATCTGTTTACTAATGCAGCTCTGGCAAAAATGGTAGTATTGCAGTATTGGTATTTTTCCAGATTGTTATTTATTTTATTTTATAAAATTAATTATCTTGAAGCGGCCAAAGAAATCTTAATGAAAATACATCACAGTATAAGCCTTATTTAAACATTAGAAGCCTTAAGTCATTTTACGGTGTGTCTGTAAAAACAGTAATACTTGTAAAAAAAAAGGCTAAAGCCAAAACTAAAATGAGAAAGTTAACATATTATTACAAAAAAAAAATGTCCCCAATCAAAAGACAAGCAATCAGACTAAAAGATGAACGTGTAACTCTTTCATGCCTCGTTCGCATGTTGATTAACTACAGTTATTTCCCTTGGGGCACATTCTCCCAATCACTCCTTAAGCCAAATGTATGGAGTCACCTTTGAACATTTTTTCTTTCTCGATTCTGTTTAAGCTTACTGGTGATGGATCTACAAACAAATTATTTTTTTTTCTAAATTAGGACTCTAATTGATGTAGTGTAATGATAAGCTGTAGAATTCAGAGAGGTGACATCTAATTTTGTTGTCATGTGGTCTCTAGATTTGTATGTCACGTACTCTCTAGATTCTTATGTGACGTGTTCTGTACACTTCGTGTCACGTTGTGTTTAGCATCACTCACACGTAAACCCTACCGTTGATGTCACGTGCTCTCTAGTTGTTTTTTTTTTCTCGCTTGTTCGGTTCAAAGTTTCTTCCAGGCATCTCTTCGGGGGGGGGGGTGGAATGGGACTTACCCCCCCCCCCGAAAATTTTTTACCGCCCCCCCCCCCCCCCCCCCACGAACGATATGAAATTTATATAATTTATATAGAAAATATATACTTTTAACAGTGTCCGCCCCCCGAAGAAAGTTTACCGCCCCCCCCCCGAAGATTTCAAGTGCCCCCCCCCCCCCCCCCCGGAGAAAAAAGTCTGGAAGAAACACTTTATTAACACGTGAAGTCTTCTTCTTTTAGTGTTGAAAGGGATCCCCTCCATCACACTTAAGTATACGTGTCAACTGGTTATGCGGTGCGCGGACCTTTGACCACATGTGCTTTGACCATAGGGGGTTTGACCATAGGGGGTTTGACCACAGCGGACCTTTGACCATAGGAGCTTTGACCATAGGGGGTTTGACCACAGCGGGCCTTTGACCATAGCGGTGCTTTGACCATAGGGGGTTTGATCATAGGGGGTTTGACCATAGGGGGTTTGACCACATGTGTTTTCTCAGCAGAGGGTCTTTGATCACAGGTGGTCTATCAACGGGTGTTTGATCACAAGCGCTGTGTCCGGCTTTGATCATAGGTGTGATACAATATGTCTGGACAGCACGTTGTACTTTTTCGTGCAGCATCTTGTATCGCTTCTCAGCTGGGTAGCTTGCCCCTGCGACACCTTGCAAGAAAGTTGTTATTTGCCGTGTGCAGTCCATCTGTAGACCTTCAAGGAAACTATTGAAGCTTTGCACTTACAAGTGCGATTCTTCGTACACCGCCAAAAGCGTGACCCGTCCTGGCGTTCTCTGTGTAGCCAAAACTCGTGGCCACGATACAACAAAGTTCTTTTACCTTTTTTCGACGTGCTATACTCTCCGAGATTCTCCATGGTTTTGACATAGAGTAGTTTAGATTACTTGTATTTATACATGATGATTTAACATATTATTACATCATGTCGAAATTTAAAATATAATTTAGCAACTTTTAAAATTAATCCTTACCATATATGGACAGCATTGGACAAAACACCTGAGATCAAAGACCCTATGTGGACAAAACACCTATGATCAAAGCCGGACACAGCGCTTGTGATCAAACACCAGTTGATAGACCACCTGTGATCAAAGACCCTCTGCTGAGAAAACACCTGTGGTCAAACCCCCTATGGTCAAACCCCCTATGATCAAACCCCCTATGGTCAAAGCACCGCTATGGTCAAAGCCCCGCTGTGGTCAAACCCCCTATGGTCAAAGCTCCTATGGTCAAAGGTCCGCTGTGGTCAAACCCCCTATGGTCAAACCCCCTATGGTCAAAGCACCTGTGGTCAAAGGTCCTAGGACCGGTTATGCGCCATTGAGGCCATTGGCTCCGATTTCAACCAAGAACAAACTACAAGGCAGCAGTCAGTTGTTTGATTTTGGAGTTGTCTCTCCTAGAAGAGTGGCTGTCCCCAGCTAACGAGCCTTAATTTGCCTGAGGGTTTGAGCTCGAGACTTTTCGGTGTAGTAACTATGAGCTTTGCCGACGTGACCACGCATACACCCTGATGTGACGTGATATGTTTCTCCCAAGTCACGTGGTATCTACCTCTATCGTCACGTAGCGACCACGTGTCACGTAGCTTTAAGTACGACTGATGTTGACGGCACGCTACACCTAGCCTAGCGTGAATTCAATCTACGAGCCGACCCGCGGTGTATCATACGCCGCTATTTAGTTGTTGTTTTTTTCTACCTTTCAGTAATTCATAATTTGTGAATTCGACAGTACCAATGCTGCCACTGAAAATATTTACTTTACAATACTAAACACCCCTCCCCCCACCCCGTGAAAGCAGCCTCCTCTTAGTTACCTCCTCTAAGTTTAAAATCGTTTCAAACTAAATTATCTGCCCCTAACAGCCGTCACCAAACCCGGTTCTACGATTGTAAAATGTAAACATTTAGGGTGAACACAGCTCATCGAACCATGTGAAGGGGTGGGGGGGGGGGGTGGTAGCGACAGAGAGGAAGAGAGGGGATTGCAAGGCGCGTTTGCAGCTTGTTTTCTAACGGCTCCCAGAAGAGAATTATATATATAGATGCTCCTCGCGGGGGGGGGGGGATGGGGTGGGTGCGGACTGTGGACACTGGTAAAATATACGATTTCTTTAAAAAATTCTATTTTGTTCGGAACCCCCCCCCCCCTCACCCCCTCCCCCCAAATAGACGCCTGAAGAAACTCTGTCCTTAACCCTTTTGGAGGCAACAAGCTCCACAGATTTCAAACGCGCATTCGCCGAACCCGTCTTGGTAGTTTATTCGTTTACGTTGACAAAATCTGATGGTGAATCATGTGAGTCGGGGATGTATGTATTCCTGCGACAAACCATCGAGACAACTCATCGAACCCCTGGGGGTTGATCGAACCCAGGTTAAGAACCACTGGTGTATTTATAATTTATAAGAAAAATATACAGCATGTTTTTTTATACATACTTTTTGTTTATAAGTACAATGTTTTAGCAGAACTAAATCTTCTCTCTCTTTAAATATAGCAGTACGATTGTCAGTCGTTGATCAATCTCTTAATCACATTACTTGTCCTAACACCAAGATCATCACACACACACATACACACACATACTCACACAGACACACACACAGACCCATACACACAGACACACACATACACACACATAGACAGACACACACACATACACACACAGACACATACACATACACACACAGACACACAAACATTCACATATAGGCCTGCATCTTATAACTAAACTCATCAGTAGAGAGCGCTCTGAAGTGAAGTTCAAAATTCTTACTCAACCTTATTTCTTAATTAGCTTTCATCAAACTAATTTATCAAGACAAACTGTGAGATGTGAAACTTGCAACCTTCCAGGCTTTGAATGTTGTTACCGAGTGATTTCAACTCAACAGAGAGCTTTAAACCAAGATAAACCCTAATATATTAAGATTCCCCCCCCCCCAGCCACAATCCCTGCCATCCCAGAGAGTTAGTGGGGTCGTGGGGGTGGCTCACTCTATCAATGCCAGGTCCATGAGCTGACTTAATTCAAGAGTCAAGCGAATTACGTTAAGTCTAATTCTTTTTTTTTTTTATTATTTTGAAATATTTTTTTTAACTCGGTCTATGCAATTTTTACTCTATTCTTTTTTATTTTTTTATTTTTTTTAAATAAATATTCAATATGGTCTGGAACGTACAGAGAGCATCGAAGGAATTTTTGTAGAAAGCCTTTTATTTTGTAATGTATCTCTAATTCATAGAGCCCAGAGGCGTAGCGACCCCTCTCGGCTACCTGGGACAAACTTTCAATTTGGCGCCCCCCCCCCCCCCCCATATATTTTTTTATGTTTATAATTCAAAACTGTAGCTAAAATGAGCTTTTAATTTTTTTTCAAACCCATTTTGGCGCCTAGGGTTCTCGCCCGGGGACATACGTACCCTACCCACCCGCTCCCCTTCGCTACGCCTCTGATAGTGCCCCCCCCCTTCCTCCTCCCCCCCCCCCCCCCCCACAGTAATTCCAGGAATTAGCATAGAAATAGAAGCAAACACTGTTAATCAAAGTATGGACGGTCATAGTTTTTTTTTTTAAATGCCTCTTAGTAAGTCATTAAGCTAATTCTAAATTATAAATTAGATCGGTTATCACGATGACCTTGCTACGACTCGACTCGACCATTTTGATGACATCACATGGTAATAATGGTAAGCACACTAAGTAGAGAAATAGAGATCGATGTAGAAAAAAAAAGGTTTGAACCTACAAAATGTCTAGTTTTCAAACGCTTGATAGGCGCTAAACCTTCGCAAGCCTAAAAATTAGATAAGGGAGTTAATAAAATTGGTTTTGTTGTATTAGTTATTGATAGTTGTTTCCCTTTTACCTATACATATAAAATACACATTATATATATATATATATATATATATATATATATATATATATATATATATATATATATATATATATATATATATATATATATATTTATTTATTTATTTATTTATTTATTTATTTATTTATTTATTTAATTTCCGTTATTTATTTCCTAATTAGTGTTTAATTGCAGACAGACTTTCAATAAATAAGTTTTTGTAATTAGTACTAGATCTATAGGCCGCCAGCACCATGGCAGAAAATTTTCGGCCATTTTTGTTTCATTTTTAAACTCAACTCATTGAGTTAAGATTATATGCTAAACATGCTAAATATGATAGCATTAGGTTTAGAAACAAACATTTTGGCTAATTTGGTATTCATCCCCCGCCCCATGCCCTTAAGTAAACAGCGATGAGAGAAGGAAGTGCCTTTTATTCTTTGAACAACATAAAACTGGTTTAAAATTCTGGGATATTTGTGTAGTCTTCTAAAACGGAGAAGAGTACGGTCCCTTTACTTTAAGTTATTGTTTTGTTCTGAAAACAGACGGGGTTGTTTATACCGAACTGTTTCAGGGAAGCTGAAGAGTTGAGGGCGGGTGGGCTGATATGATCAACGAACTATTCTACGTAACATATAATTCCTTGTAGTTTGATTGTTATCAAAGGGAAATGAAAATGTAAGTATTAAAAAAACTTAAATTACCGGTAGCTTCCCTTAAAAATATACGGAGTGGCCTAGCGATATAGAGCTATACTGCTAACCTGAGTTTGAATCCGGGTTGAAGTCAGTAGACTGACTCTGAGTCTACCCAGCTCTGATGGGTACCTAACTCACGTAGGTGAAAGTACAGGCGGCTAGGCATAGTGCTGACCACACTATTTCTGCATATGCCGAGGTAAGAGAAACAGGTGAACTCTACTTTACTTGCCCCATAGACAGTCAGGTTTGAAAGGGAATTTAACTTTGCTGTTCCTTTAAACATTTTTAATTAATTTGTTTTTACTTCTTTAAGTTTTTATTCAGTTCTCAATGTCTCATTCTTTTTTTTTAATTATTGGCTTGTAGCAAATCCTGTAACTGAGTTTTAAGCTACCCTCAATGAAGCAATTTAAAAAAAAAAACTGTCTCTATAGTTTCGTCTCCAGTGACAATGCAAGAAATATTTTTAATCTAAATAGATAGTCATTAAAATTTATATAAAAGATTACTTAAGTTAGTAATAAACAGGGAGATAACAAAGTTAAAAAATGCTTCATCATCTATTCTACGACAGTGAACTGTTTTCACGGCTGATTTTTTTTTTCTAGACCATCGACCATTGAATAAAAATGGGCCAGATAATTGTGTTTAAAACTAATTTTTATAGAATTTTATGTATATATATATATATATATTATTTTTTTAAGCGTTTAACGTTATCTCAACGCAAGAGCGGGTAAAAGTAATAAAAATAATAAATACCCGTCGACTATCTCTCTTTTTCATTTAGCTGGTTCCCCTTAAGATCAGTCCAAGATTTTCTCCTTTTAAAAACTATACAATACTATATAGACTCTGGTTTCTCTTCACAACGCGTAATTCTTTCGCCATTGACTGAACGTGACCTAGTTTCAAGATTTGTGTTTATTTATATTTCGTGGATTGTGTTCTGTGTTTTAACTGTGACACATTTCAAACACCACAGTGAGTATGTCATCAACCATTAAACTTACCATCCCTGGCCTACCCACCAGTCTACACCTTCCAAGAACTTTAAAAGTAGAAATAAAGTTCAGAGCTTGTAGCACCATCCACGTGGATGATAGAGTTATCGAAATTGTGACTCAGGCTGTCACCAAAATAAACCCTGATGAAATTTTAAAAGTCTACAACCTAGGACGGCCCACAGAGTGGTACGTCACCCTTAAAAGTCAGGAAGTGTACACCACTCTCCACATGCGGGAATTCACCACCAATGACTACGGCATAACACAAGTGGTGTTTACCCACGTGGACAAGCCTGTGTTGTACGGTGAACTCCACTGGGTACCACCGACGTTTACCGAAGACACGGTTACAAAAATAGTAGAAAATTTCGTCATCCCCAACACCCAGATTACTGTTAAACCTCTCAGAAAAGGAGATAGATGGGCGGTAATCATCAACTCTAAGATGCCGGTTGAGAAACTACCCCATTATCTTGAAGTGGTAATGGGAGATCTTACCCACACCATGTTGCTTCTGTTTAGATGCAGAAGGCAAAACTGCCATCTATGCCACACCAGCAGACATCACCCAGGCCAATGCAGAAGAGAAGACATCAGATCAAGGGATGACATCATCTTGACGGACGACAAAAAATATGTTGATGGGAAAGCTGTAGAGGAGGTGAGAATGATGGACAGACAAGATTCGACCGAAGAAGACCCTCTAAAGCCTACCACCTCATATGCGACCGCAGTAACCAAGACAACACCCAAGACACATACAATAGAAGACACGACAACGCCATTGACACCAGAGACGCCCACGGCATCAATGCGTCAAACAACGGATAACGCTAAACACACCGGCCAGTTCGCTGCGTTCATGCAAGGAAAAGCAGCCCTAACCATGAACCCTAAAGACCACTCAGCCAGGCCAAAACACACATCAGCTGATGACAAGGTGAAGACAGGCAAGCGACCCAGCGGTGACTCACCAAAACAACACACAGGGAAAAAACCAACCACTAGATAAATACATGCGACTTTACACCAACAAGAATGGCTAGTTTGAGGAATAAAGCTAATGTAGGACAACTCACAATGATTACCATTAACATCAAGGGGGCAAAAAAGAAAGCTGACCTAATAATATCGCTCATAAACACTTTCAAAACTGACTACATCCTTCTTCAAGAAACTAATTTTAAAAATAAGTATAAGGCGGATAAATTTATAAGTAGCTTAGGCTTAGAAACAACTGAAGCATACCATAGTTTAGGAGAGAACTGCAAGGGAACGTCAATAATTAAAACATCAGACAAATACAAGACATTGCAAACATACACCGACGAGAATGGAAGACTGGTGATTATAACAGTCGGGGACAACAGCACGCAGTTCACCATTGTCAACATATAAGCCCCCGTGGTCAAATTAGAACAAAGGCTCTACTACAAGTATTTAAAACGTACCCTGAAGAAAGAGTACAAGGACAAGTCAATCATTCTGGCTGGGGATTTTAATCTAGTGATAGACAAGAAAGACTTGATAGTTCAAAACGATAGAGAAGAAATACGAATGGCAGAGGACAGAGAACAAATCCAGTCATTAAACAAAATAATAGAGCAGTTCAATCTAGTAGACACATTTAGGAAGCTACACCCACATAAGATAGAGACAACATACTGTAGCCCGTCAGGGAAAAGTTACTCAAGATTGGACAGAGTATATGTCAACACAAATAACACAATTAGGAAAGTAGTACACCTGAAAAGAACATTACAGTACACAGATCACAAGGCGACACTGGTGATGTTAAACTTACCAGTTAGCACACGTCAACGCAACACATACTGGAAACTAAACAACGCCCTTTTATCAGAACCTATATACATCGCAAATATAAAAGAAATGATAGCAAGATTCATAACCACTCAACCAAGCACTAATTCCATAGATCTTTGGGAAACTTTCAAAATTGAAGTCAAGGAAATATCCATTAGAATTGGAACATATTTGAAGAGCGAGAGACAGAATAAAGAGAAAGAATGTTTAGAGACCCTGCACATACTAAAATCATTCCATGCTAGTGAAGATGTAGTGGCAAAGTTCGAAGACGAACTGGAAGAAATTAGGAAATACAAATACAAGGGAGCCTTAGTGAGGAGTAGGTTGGACATAGCAGGAACAGAAGACCCAACACACCACAACATAATACTCGAACAAATCACTCAGAAAAACAAAAACATTCAGTGTATCGTGGACAGACACACCACAACATAAAACTAGAACAAATCACACAGAAAAACATTCAGTGTATCGTGGACAGACACACCACAACATAAAACTAGAACAAATCATGCAGAAAAACAAAAACATTCAGTGTATCGTGGACAGACACACCACAACATAAAACTCGAACAAATCACACAGAAAAACATTCAGTGTATCGTGGACAGACACACCACAACATAAAACTAGAACAAATCATGCAGAAAAACAAAAACATTCAGTGTATCGTGGACAGACACACCACAACATAAAACTAGAACAAATCATGCAGAAAAACAAAAACATTCAGTGTATCGTGGACAGACACACCACAACATAATACTCGAACAAATCACACAGAAAAACATTCAGTGTATCGTGGACAGACACACCACAACATAAAACTAGAACAAATCACACAGAAAAACAAAAACATTCAGTGTATCGTGGACAGACACACCACAACATAAAACTAGAACAAATCACACAGAAAAACAAAAACATTCAGTGTATCGTGGACAGACACACCACAACATAATACTCGAACAAATCACTCAGAAAAACAAAAACATTCAGTGTATCGTGGACAGACACACCACAACATAAAACTAGAACAAATCACGCAGAAAAACAAAAACATTCAGTGTATCGTGGACAGACACACCACAACATAAAACTAGAACAAATCACACAGAAAAACAAAAACATTCAGTGTATCGTGGACAGACACACCACAACATAATACTCGAACAAATCACTCAGAAAAACAAAAACATTCAGTGTATCGTGGACAGACACACCACAACATAAAACTAGAACAAATCACGCAGAAAAACAAAAACATTCAGTGTATCGTGGACAGACACACCACAACATAAAACTAGAACAAATCACACAGAAAAACAAAAACATTCAGTGTATCGTGGACAGACACACCACAACATAAAACTAGAACAAATCACACAGAAAAACATTCAGTGTATCGTGGACAGACACACCACAACATAAAACTAGAACAAATCATGCAGAAAAACAAAAACATTCAGTGTATCGTGGACAGACACACCACAACATAAAACTAGAACAAATCATGCAGAAAAACAAAAACATTCAGTGTATCGTGGACAACACACCACAACATAAAACTAGAACAAATCACACAGAAAAACATTCAGTGTATCGTGGACAGACACACCACAACATAAAACTAGAACAAATCATGCAGAAAAACAAAAACATTCAGTGTGTCGTGGACAGACACACCACAACATAAAACTAGAACAAATCACACAGAAAAACAAAAACATTCAGTGTATCGTGGACAGACACACCACAACATAAAACTAGAACAAATCATGCAGAAAAACAAAAACATTCAGTGTATCGTGGACAGACACACCACAACATAAAACTAGAACAAATCATGCAGAAAAACAAAAACATTCAGTGTATCGTGGACAGACACACCACAACATAATACTCGAACAAATCACACAGAAAAACAAAAACATTCAGTGTATCGTGGACAGGGACGGCCAGGAGACTACAGACGAAAGTAAAATCACTCAGGCGTTTCATCAATACTACACGCAGCTGTACAGGAAAGAGCAAACAAGGGGAGACAAGGAAGACGAGTACCTGTGTAACGCACGCCGCCTAGACGACACGGACAGAGAAAAACTGGATGAACCTATCACAATAAAGGACATCGAAGAAACAATACGACAGTTAAAAGACAACAAATCCCCTGGACCCGACGGATTAACGGCAGAATTTTACAAGTCTTTCACTGCAGAAATAGGGCAACTTTTGTTAAACACGTTCAACGACATGACAGACAAGAAAACGTGCCACGAAAATTTCAACAGATCTTTCATCTCCTTAATCCACAAGCCAAACACTGACGAAAAACAGATGAAAAACTACAGACATATATCGCTACTCAACACAGACTACAAGATTTTAACAAAAACGTTAGTCAGAAAGTTAGAGCCTTATCTCCACAAAATAGTGCACACTGACCAGCAATGCAGCATCACAGGAAGGAACATCTTAAACCATACGCACTACATTAGGGACCTCATCCAATATACACATGAAAAAGAAGCACAAGCCTTTTTACTGAGCCTTGACCAAGAAAAGGCCTTTGATAGAGTGTCTCACAGCTTTTTACTTAAAATAATAGAAGCCAATAATCTGGGGAATTACGTATGCACATGGATCGACATTATTTATAGAAATGCAGTTAGTCACCTTCAAATCAACAGATGCATCACAAGACCGTTCCAAATTAAAAAATCTGTCCGACAAGGCTGCCCTTTGTCCCCTGTGTTATATATATATATTGACATTAGAACCCCTTTTGGAAAAAATTAGACTCGACACACAGATTAGAGGAATTGACTGTCCAAACACGCAGAACAGAAAACTTTTTGCTTACGCTGACGACACGACCAAGAAGATTGGATACACCTGGGGACAGTTGGAGAGACTAGCCCTGGACAGAGACGTCTGGAAAGCTCTTGTCAGCGGCCTATGTCCCAGTAGGGACGACAGGCAAACATGACACATGACGACACGACATTTAGCCTACAGACAGAAAAATCTCTAATAGCAGTAATCAACCACTTCCAAGATTTCGGACAAGCAAGCGGCACGAAAATAAATTTAGACAAGACACAGATCATGGGCTTAGGACGATGGAAGGAGAAGCAAACTTACCCTTTGAACTTGAAAGCGACTGACAGACTGAAAATTTACGAATAATTTTTGAGAATGACCCCCATAGAAAACACGAGGAAACTTGGGAAAAGATGACTGACAAAATCAGTAGTAAACTGATCAAATATAAAAATAGCGCAACTACCATCTTCGGACGAGCGGCCATCATTAACAGATATATTTCACCCAAATTGATATATGTAGCCACAACATCAACCGTCCCTAAACTCAGGCTAAAGCCACCATTCAAGGAATCAATCAAAAAATCAGAGAATTCATTTTTAAGAACACAGTCAGAACCATTAACCACTGCACATTAATTCAAAGTAAATTACAAGGAGGGATAAACCTACATGATATTCAAACCAAAATCAACTCTCTTAGAATAAAACACGTCGGCAGAATAGTCAGCGAACCCCCAAATTATCCGCTAGCACATTACTATTTAGGACTTAGACTGAACAAAATACTCAAACATAATAATAGCACGCCGCATTTCGGAGGAGAGAAATTAAGCGCTTTCTACATTGAATGTCTAACCAGCCTGAAAGGGAATGAAAAATTCATACACGAAAACACACGGAAGACCTACTCACATCTGATAAAGAAACTAGCCACACCACTACATAACAGAATCCAATGGTGCAAAATATACAGCGATATAGACACAACAGAGACTTTTAGAAATCTTCATAGGAAATCTATCACACCCAAAGCGAGGGAGATCACATACAGACTAATTTTCAATTTGACTCCGATCTACCAAATTATGCCAGCTAACAAGAAGAGAAACACAGGTTGTGTACTGTGTGGACAAGATATCAGAGAGACAGAAACCCATTTATTCCTAACATGCCCCACAATACAGATGGCTAAACGGGCGCTAGAAGAAGAAATCAAGGGAGACAATAAGGCCCTGACTATCGACGAGGTGATAACTCTAAATAAAATACCCAAAAAGACCGAGGCCATAGAGAGAGACAAAAACAATTAACACATACATTCACAATTTGCAATTTTAGATCTTCGCTAAAAAAAAAAAAATTAACACATAAATTTTACTATATCATCCATAGGTTATTTTACATTGTTGATTTCTGAAGACGGAATAATACAATAACTGGAGATCTAAATAAAACACTTCAGGGGATATTTGAGTATTCTGCTAAAACGGAGAGGAGTACGCTCCCTTTACTTTAAGTTATTGGTTTGTTCTGAAAACAGACGGGGTTGTTTATATCGAACTGAAGAATTGAGGGCGGGTGAGTGATATGACCAACGAACTATTCTACGTAACACATAATTCCTTGTAATTTGATTGTAATCAAAGGGAAATGAAAATGTAAATATAAAAAAAAAAAACTTAAATTACCGGTAGCTTCCCTTAAAATGTACGGAGTGGCCTAGCGATATAGAGCTATACTGCTAACCTGAGTTTGAATCCGGGTTGAAGTCAGTAGACTGTCTCTGAGTCTACCCAGCTCTGATTGGTACCTAACTCACGTAGGGGAAAGTACAGGCGGCTAGCTAGGCATAGTGCTGACCACACTATTTCTGCATATGCCGAGGCAAGAGAAACAGGTGAACTCTTCTTTACTTGCACCATAGATCGTCTGGTTTGAAAGTGAATTTAACTTTGCTGTTCCGTTAAACATTTTTAATTATTTTTTTTTGTTACTTAAGTTTTTATTCTGTTCTCAATGTCTCATTCTTTTTTTTTTTATTATTGGCTTGTAGCAAATCCTGTAACTGAGTTTTAAGCTACCCTCAATGAAGCAATTTAAAAAAAAAACTTTCTCTATAGATTCGTCTCCAGATGGTCATTAATAGATGGTCATTAAAATTTATATTAAAGATTACTTAAGTTAGTAATAAACAGGGAGATAACAAAGTTAAAAAATGCTTCAACATCTATTCTACGACAGTTTTCACGGTTGTTGTTTTTTTCTTGACCATCGACCATTGAATAAAAGTAGGCCAGTCAATTGTGTTTAAAACTTATTTATAAAATTTTATGTATATATATATATATATATATTTTTTTTTAAATGTTTAACGTTATCTCAACGCAAGAGCGGGTAAAAGTAATAAAAATAATAAATACCCGTCTACCAGCTCACATTTTCGTTAAGCTTGTTCCTTTACTAGCACGTGTAATTTGGTTAAGCTTTTATTAACACATACATTTTACTATATCATCCATAGGTTATTTTACATCGTTGATTTCTGAAGACGGAAAAAAATCTACAAGAACTGGAGATCTAAATAAAACACTTCAGTCCTAAAGAGGTGCTGTTTGTGGTCATAATGAAGCGAGTATCTGTTACAGATAATACACGAAAATGGTATTACAAAAAACAGCTATAAAATTTCTTGTACCAGCCATATTATTAAAAAAATATAAAAAATAGAACACATTTTCTTTGTTTATTAAAAGAAAGCATTTGTCCGTAATGAAATCTCTCACGTATTTTAGCAGTGTGATTGGAGGGTGTTGAGATGATATATAATATGCATCTCTATTTGTGTACCGTAATGTATACTGTAATACACATTCAGTCCGGGGATCGTACCGTGTTACACTCTTCTTTAAAATGTAGCTAACGCTCGACTTCTATTAGTACTATCTAAATGCAACTAATACTTCCACCCTACACGCTGCCACAAAGGTGTAGCGACCCCTACTGGCGCCCTGGAAAAAAATTTCAATTTGCCGCCCCCCCCCCCCCCCATCCACCCATTCATTTTTTATATTTATAATTCAAAACTGCAGCTAAAATGAGCTTTTATTTTTTTTCAACCCATTTAGAAACCCCTATGGTCGGCGCCCGGGGACGTATGTACCCCCTCCCCGCCCCCCCCCCCCCCCCCCCGTCGGTACGCATTTGCGCTACCATGATCAGCGCTAACACTATCTACATTTTAACTTTCTACATCTTTCCTCTCTAACTGCTGGCCCACGCATCAGTGGTCATCTGTCCGTCTCACGTGACCGGTCAGCTCCTGCAGTTCTATTGGTCTACAATATGCTCTGTTTCTGCTTTCTTCTGCTTGACCTCTATGACGTATAATTTGCGTCATCATACGCTGTCTACGCTTGTGTTGGTTTAAGGGCGTAGGCTCCGGGGAAAAAAACGGGGGAAAAAACGTTTTAATTACTAAGCCTTTTTTTTATTTATTTGGGTATTTATAAGTTAGGGTACTTAAAGGAAAATATTTGCATGGGCTCTACTGAAAATATGGTTGCCATAGCAACGGCGGCCATCTTTGAAAAATTACCTGTTGTGGAGCTCTAAATTTTCATAGAGTAACATATAAACCGCCCATATAATCATTGATCCTTCTTGTACTAACACTAATAGAGTCAGCTGGCTAGTTTTTGTAACAAAAAAAAAAGTTGAAATATTTTTTCACATTTTGTGGTGAAAAACCATTAAATTTAGCATTAATTTGGATGAAATTTCACCATATTAAATAAAAATAATTTCTAGAGTGTTTCCTGTTACAAACTCTAGCTAACTGACTCTATTAATGTTAGTACAAGAAGAATCAATGGTTATATAGCCGATATCTTTATGTTAGTTTATGAAATTTTACAACTCCATTAAATGATGTTTTTTTCAAGATGGCCGCCGTTGCCATAGCAACCACATTTTCAAAGAGTCCCTGATGCTTGCAAATATTTTCCTTTAAGTCCCCAACTTAGATATCCACAAATAAAATAATAAAACGTTTTATTAAGAATTTTTTTTTCTGGAGCCTACCCCATTAAATAAGATCAAGGATAGAGACGTAGCAGTAGAACAGCGATGTCAGATTGTAGAGCGAATGACTGTTAACCCCTTTAGCCTTTAGGTCATGACTCACAGTAAGGAAGTAGAGGCTGTAAGCATGAGATTAATCACTCTGTTCCTTCATATGCCGAGGTCCTGGTTCGAAAAGTGAAACTTTACCTTTTTTTTTTACTTTACAAACACTGAGTATTAATTTGCACTGATGATACGTAGTGCTTCGTACAGAGTGCTTAAAATATGCAGTGAACAAGTACAAAATACAAGCGTGACATTATTGTTATACGTTAATTTAATATGAAGAAATTGAAAGTTTTCAAGTTGTCGGCATTTGGCTGCTAAGAGCTTGATTTGCTTATATATTGATGTTAGTTCTTGAAAGAGTTTTTAGTTCAGTGTGGGTTAGACAATAGTGGTCATGCGATTCATTAATTTGTAATGGAGAAAATATGTCGGAATCATTTTGTCGGGTGCCCATATATTGGGAGCCTATTTGTCTGGAGTCAGTTTGTCGTGAGCCCATTTGTCGTAAGCCCATATGTCAGGAGACTATGTCGTGAGCCTATATATCGTAAGTCAATAAGACGGAACAAATATGTCGGGCCTTTTCGATGGGTCAATTTTGACTGGGTCGTTTTGTCCAGAGTTTCTTCCAGGCATCTCTTTCGGAGAAAGTCTATTCGTTCGGGGGGGGGGGGGGGGGGGGGGAAGGGTAGACTTTCTCCTATGCCTGGAATAAACAGTGCCTGTCGCCATAGCACCCGACTCTGGCGGTTTCGGTGTTCCGCGCAAAAGAAAGTTCATAAAGCATCAGCACTTCTAGCGACGGAACAATCGGAAGTTATATTATAACAATACAAACGTCTCCCACCGGATATTTAAGTGTGTTTCCCTGAATGTTACAAGCCCCCCCCCCCCCCCAACACACACACACACATTTCTTAGAAAAATATCTTTTAGAAACATGTTGACGAGTCTTAAAATACTATGCTTTAACAACACATATAAAACTGACCGTAAGTTAATGAGTGTCTCAAATTTATAGTTTCTGAAAGTTGATTTTGGAAGCTGTTTAATTTTTTTTTAAACTAGCCTCTGATAAAGGCGCAGTACCAGGGGGAACGGCCTCGAAAAACCCCAGAAATCCCCCCCCCTCCCTCCGCGACATAAACCCCCTAGATAATAACCCCCCCCCCCCCCCCCCCCGAGTCTGTCTCCCCCCCCCCCCTGAAATGAGTAGACCTACAAGAACATGATACACCAACTAACCACCTCTGCCCCCCCCCCACCCCCTCGCCACCCAAACATTTTGTGTTCACGGTCCCTTACCACCTGCTATAATTGAGTATAATGTCATTTCATTACTGGAAACAACAAATCTAAGGACAACCCCGAGGCTTTCGTTAATAAATTAAGAAAACCTATGAAGATAAAACGTTAAGCCTAAATTAGGAGAACGAAATATTATTATTCTCAGATGGGGGTGGATCAGAAAAGGAAACTCGAATTTGTGAATTTGAAATTTGTTCCTATAGTTAGGCCTACATTATTTAATTAACTGATAGATCTAGGCCGGCACATTAATATAAATAAGTACAACGTTTATTGATTTATTTTTTTTGCTGGTGGGAATATCTTTTCTTTTACACTAATACCATTAATTAGATAGAGCAATAAAAATAACAATTAATAAGAACAATAGGGCTGTGTCAGGGATTGTTCTTGATCCGGTAAGACTTGGGCTACTTGCACTTAGATCTGGTAGGCAACAGACAGAGAAAAGCTTTATGAATATAATGATATAATTGTAATATTGTTCGTAGCCTATCCTACAGCACGTACGTTTATTAAAAAGTCGGTTATTCGGATTATAATACGCTTTTAAAATCAACATCATTTTTTTTTTCAAGCATCTGCCTAAGGCCTAACGAAGGCTACAACTGACTACAAGTGTACACAAATTAAGTTGCGAAAAACAATTAAACTTCGTTGACTCTTCTCGTAATAAAATCAGAATTCTAAGAAGTTCTGACGTCACCAGAAGCTTGTTTGTAAAATGGCTTCCTGTTGCAAATCGTGAAGTAAACTTCTGTTCTTATTTCCGCTTATTCCTATACACTGTTATTAAGTGCTTTCGGAAGCCACTTATCAGTCTGACCTAAATTGTGGTTTATTCCTGCTCATGTTCGTACGCGAATGAAAATACATGCGACGGGAGTGTGTTCGCTAATGAGAAGTTGATGCAAAACGAGGCAGAGAAGGACGAAGAAATCGTCAACGACGTTGAGTCTCTGCAAAAGGTTGACGACGAAAGTCAGAAACATTTACCTTCAGAGATACCCGTTGAAGTTGAAACAGATTATACCAGAAGAGTAATGGAGGATCTAGGTAATGCATGTTAAATATTATTTAAATTATGATTAGACCAGTTTACTAGGCCAAAATTGAGCAAGCAAGTTAGCAAGATCATAGCATCAAGTCTGTCATCAAGATCATCAGAACTGATGAACAGTTACTGATGTTTAATTTAAAATTTAAAGTTAAATGATGTAGGCCTAATCTAGATCTAGAGTTTAGTTTGTAGAGTAGAATCGAGATTTAGATCTAGCTCTTTTACTTTTTGCTCTTGTTTGTTGATTAATTAGGTTTAAATTACTAGTGTCTAGTGTTTAGTAGGCCTAGGCCTAATATTAATTATAATTATTTAGGCCTAAGCTTTAATTTTTTAATCCTCGTAAAATGAAATACTTAGTCCTACTAAAATTTAGGCCTAATTAGTCACCTTTCTCTCACATTATTAGCTTCAGCCGATTTATCCTCATCTTTAAAAAAAAATCGTTGGTCATGGTCCTAGACTAATTTTTAAATTACTGATCTGAGAATTCAGTGAATAGGCTAATTCAGGGGTCGGCAACCTTTTGAAGCAGAAGAGCCAAAAGTTACAAGTTTCAAAATTTCCCTGGTTTTAAAGAGCCACTAACATTTTTTTATTTAAAATATTTTATTTTTTTATTAAGATTATTAGTATTTGCGCAAGGAGCTGGAGAGCCGCATCTTGATATCAAAAGAGCCACATGCGGCTCGCGAGCCGCAGGTTGCCGACCCCTGGGCTAATTTCATTCTTGTTGGTTCTAATTGCTATGCCTTCATCTTATGACACATCAGCTTTTTTATTATTTTACTTTACAAGACTAGCTAACTTGTAAAATAAATAGTAAACTACATGTAATAGTAGGCCTTTGTGTGTATGGAGTATGGTGACAAATAAGCTACTAGAATCTAGATCGGTAGGCTACAGTTAGTTAAATATGTAGGCTTACCTTCCTACCTGTTTTTTGTTAAACTGAATTAAAAGTTTAACTGTAGGCATAGTATCTAGAAAGTTTAGACCTTAGCCTATATGATTTCTTTTTAGAACTTAAACTTGACCACAGTTTACTTTAGAATTTACTCAGAGTTTGTTTATTGTAAACTAGGGTAAACATACTTGTGCTAATTATTCTTTTTATTAAAAAAAAACCAAACTAAGTTAGAACTAGATCTTGTGGTAATTCGTAGTTGGATGATGATGTTGTGGGATGAATTATTGATGATTAGGAAACAAATGCCAGAAATGATACTGATTGTGTTTTGTTTCAATAATACATGCACACTCATTTATGATGTTAGGTGGGGTTTTGTAGGTGGTTGAACCAGTAATGTTTTGTTGTATAAATATCAGGAAATACTACAACTTCATATATGTATTGGCACCTTGTTTATTATGTAGGCTTTGTAGCGCTCAACTGCTACTAAAATTAATGATCTCTAATGATTGCGTAAAAAAATTAAATTTTATGCTAACCTGATAGACTATTGTATTTGGATATTAAAATTATATTAGAAAATATGGTTTGTCTAAATGCAATAACTACAGTGGAGTTGTAAAGTATCCTTAAGTTGACCAAGTGTCAAAATACGGATTTATCTTTATCGTGTGTTATATATCTAAAAATAGTACTAATGGGGTATAGTTATCACTTCTTTTACCTCCTACGACTTGACAGGTGTCCCTTGCCTGCAAGATTAGATGTTTTTTTACAAGCTTTAAGACAATTAAATCTTTGCAGCAACCATAAAATTTTGTTGACTAGTCTTTTCCAATCCATGTTTGCTTTAGCCCAGCAACCCTGACTGTTTCTCTGATATTAAATTACCTTTGAGAGCTTTTCTAAATAAAACCCTGCGCAGCATCATGTGATCATTGTTCCATATTGATAGGGCATCATAATTTTGCATCTGATAGAATACTCTTATCAGTCAAATAAAGATTTCTCAAGTTACTTTTTGGTAAAAGTAAATATTTTTAGGATTAATATAAAATAATCTTTTAAAACCCAAGGTATCAAATTATTGTTTTGTATTATATTTACATCATTTTATAGTAACAATATCAAGGTGTTGACATTATTTGTGGCAACCTCTGCTATAATATATTCATTTCACTGATTCTGATGAAAGTAAAGTAAAATCTTATCAAATTAAGTTTTACTTTTAAATTTAAAAATTTTTAACAACTACAGTTCATATCTTGCTGTCTGTTGTGTTACTACATCTAATTGGGCCATCAGTTTGTGTAAGTTCTACAATATAAACAACAGTTGATTGGTTATTTTAGAATATCACCTTGATTTTAATTGCCAGTACAGTTATGTATTGAGTCATCTCATTGACAGTTTGGTTTTTTGTTTTAGATATTTTAATTGATTGATATAACATTTTAAAATGACTTGGTTTATCTACTACATGCTTAAAGAATAGATATATGATCAGTATTTAGCCATAATAAAAGGACAAAACATTAAATCTTGTGGGAGGGGGGGAGGAATACAAACTGACCCTGTGGCAAGTTGTATTGGGATTGAATTCAGCTAATACGAGTACCCAACATTAATTGGTGGAGAAGTAAAGCTGGCATAGCTTATTATTGTGGGCACACTCACATAGCTGGCTGAGTCAAAAGCTAGATTTGTCCTATGTATCCTTCCTGCTCTGTATATCCCTTTCTGCTCATTGTATTCAGTATTTCTCTCTTATATTTTGCTTAGTCTTGAAACTTTACTGTAACTACTTCAGTAAAAGGCTGCTTTGCTACATTTGATTTTAGCAAATTAGCTTGGGTCTTGGTAGATCAAATTAAACAAATTGTTACATTGATACTTTAGAGTAATTAAAACCCTATCAAACCACTTACATGTTTGATTCACTAATTGTAGATTGTAAGCACTTTGTATACACTTTCACACTAATATTAGTGTTCATGGATTACTTTGGTTAATTAACTGATTTTAAGCGCATTCTTACATTTTTTCATGAAAAATAATCGTTTTTTTCCCACTTATATTTGTATTTTATTGAAGTAGTAATAGTGAATCTGTAATCTCGTGTTGAGGAACGGCGTGGTTGACTTGAGTGGTAGAGTTCATGATTACTGTGTCTGATATGTACTTGTCTTAGTTCTCTCATTACATGATTAGGTTAGAGATACAGATCAGTTCTTCTTCATCTATTCCATAACAGTTGATCAGACTGAATGGGGTAGATTCATATCTTTATTATAACATTTTAATGGTATACCATTTAGCTATGCGGGGAGTGTGAATGAATGCAGCTGTCTTTTAACTTATTCCAGTCTCAGAGTAATTCCAGATTAAATAAACATTTCACAGACCATTATTTTATTTTTATGAACACATAATAATAATAGATTCTATCTCCCTGGTAAAATTGCAAAGAATGACATTTAGTGGGATAGAACTTTGACCCAATTTAAAAAAAAACAACACAATCCTTCCCATACACACTGGTACAGCTCAGTACAGATGTCTGTAAAAAAAATTATGTGATTAAGTGTTTAAATAGATATGTAGCTCCACTGACATTGTTTACATTCAAATATCTGTGGAATGATACAGTGGTGGTTGTAAAATCATGCTTTTGCAAACCATGTTTATAAACTTATAGAAGTCAACTTTCAGGATACTTTAAATGAGGATCACATGAATTATAGCTGTCTTGTAATACTTTTATAATGGTTACCATTTCTGTCTGGGTTCAGGTGTAGTTGGGGAGGGGGGGATCACTGTACTCAAGCCATCAATCACTTGACCAAGCAGCCATGACCTGTAAAGTCCCACTGTATCAATGTAGGCTACCTTTCTGTGTGTGGTGGTCAAACATGGTAGACATTGTCTATCTCAACAAGGCTGGCCTAGAAATAGCCAGAACACTTGTATGGGCTGTATACTTTTTCTGTATCAAAAAGGGAGGCTTAGAAATAGCCATAACTCTTGTTTGGGCTATTATAGCCTTTGTCTCAACAAGGCTAACCTATAAATAGCTGTAACACTTGTATGATCTGTAGACTTTGTCTGCACAGAGCAGGCCTAGATATAGCCATAACACTCTTATGAGCCCTTTGAGCTCTGACCTGTCTGTAGCCAGACATTTGACACAATCAGCTGTTTGTTTGTCCATCTTAATGTTACCTGTGTCTGAGCTGGTCTGTTTATCATCCACTAGACTCAGCTGTTTCAGGGTTTATGGCAGGCATCAGAAGTGTAGCATTTCATAGGAGGCTGCTTCAAGATACATACATTATACTGGTTGAAATATACTACCAATATAGTAATATATAGCCATAACCCAGTTGGTATATCTTTACAAAGCTCCCTGTTGGTATGTCTTTACATAGACTATTGTGGTATTTCTTTACAAAGACTTTATTTATTTCTTTACACAGACTATTTGTGGTATGTATCGTTAGGGTAAAACATCAATTGTAATACATATGAAACAGAACCCAGTTGGTATATCTTTACCTAAAGTTCATTTGATATGTCTCTACTTTACCCATTAGGTATGTCATTTCATGCCCCTCCCCATTGATCTGCTTTACCTGTTTGGTCTCAATACAAGCAATGCTAATGACAAATCTCATGTATAGTAGCTAGTGCTGACATTCAGACAAGACTAGCTGTACCACCAGTTCAGTGTGGTCTCTATACAAGCAATGGTATAACAAATCCCACCTGTAGTAGCTAGTGCCGACATTTAGACAAGACTAGCCATACCACCAGTTTAGTGCTGTCTATATACAAGCAATGGTACGACAAATCCCACCTGTAGTAGCTAGTGCTGAGATTCAGACAAGACTAGCCATACCACCAATCCAGCCCACCTAGACTGAAAGAATTCATGTCCTCACTTTACAACCTACCTCTATGTAGGCCACCTGTACGTTACGTCACCTATACGTCTGTCCTCTGTTATCTGGTGATTGAATCTGGAACTCATTTAGCGACTCATTTGCAGCCAAATATTTTTTAAAAGGCCTAGTGGATATATCTTTGTTAGATTGGAGTGGGGGTCGTGTTGGGTGTTGGTACCCCCCTTCTCTGTGGTGGTCCTCGCGTTATACCCCCCCCCCCCCTCAAAGCTACCGTATTGTAACCAGCTTAAGGTTGTGACAACCACCGCCGACTGGTTGCCGCACACAAATTAGCGTCGATCCTGTTGCTGTATTCATCAACTCAAGTGGCCCGGCCAGGATTCGAACCGGCCAGTCAATATGTCAATGTTTGACAAGGCGCGTCCTCATTGTAGCCGACTTCTCGAGTGCCATTCACCTTCTAGTGGCTAGACTGCGTCACATTCGTGCGTACAGTGTCTTCTCTGTTGTCCGCATACAGATCCGTCTCACGACTTACGGCATAGAAAAACACACACTTTGAAAAGGGACATAAAAACTGTACAACGTAACTGGTTTAGTAAATACAATAACAAGTCGACTCCATTCTGTAGTTATGTAGATTCTTAGTGTTTTTATCTTGCACAGTGAAATATATTACTAATGAAATTATTTTAGTAATACTATTGTATGTGGAGTTCTCATTTTACAAAAAGTGTAATACAATGTTTGAGCTAATTTTAACACACTGTGTACTTTCCTGTATTTTAGCTATTCTAATCGTGTCTTCGAACGAACCCCAGCAGTTTCATACAGACAATCACCGAACCCTTCATTTTAGTTCTATCATCCAAATTAACAAATTCCTATCGTGATTCGGGTGTGTCTTGACCTCCGCCGAACCCTCGAGGTTCTATCGAACACAGGCTAAGAACCACTGCTTCAACACAAATTATTTGTCAGCGTGTTATGTGCCATATGACCTGTTGATTCCGACAGCCGACTTTTATTTCTGGACTTGCTTCTATAGCTTTGTCCACTCAATAACAAACTACAAGACAGCAGTTGTTTTATTTTGGAGTTTCCTCTCCTAGGTGGGTTGCTGTCCCCAACTAACGAGCCTCATCTGCCCCGGGATTCTCACTCGGCATGTTGGGAGTTAACGCTCATACTCTCTTCCACCCGAGCACGCCGTCCCCACCCCACTTAATAGCCTGATGGTGTGACTACGGTACGAGATTCACCTGTTTGGGCGTTGTTATCATCGCAGTACACGTTTCTTTAGTTGGGACCCATATCGTACAAACTAAATTGGGCGTCTTGATGGAAACAAGCCTGAGACTATAGAGTCTAAAGGTGCTTCGGTAAAAAGAAAGTGATAGCCGTCACATTCATACCCGTTGTTTTCGTAATGTCTAGCATTTAAAGCGCGTATGTTTGGGTTGTGTTGTCGCTAGCCTACCATCGACGCTTTAATGTACCACTTGGTGGGCACTCCTTTTTTTTTACATGGATGCTCAACACGAGTCAAGAGGTATCTGTTCTACTGCTCAACTTTAGGCGGGCATACGCACAGCTAATTTTAATTAACAATTATTTTGATGCATTGCCCTTCACTGTATTTGGACCTCATACATCGTTGTGCCGTATGTTTACATTACGGAATTCCCCCCCCCCCTCACACACACAGATACGTAAATAGCTGAGGTGTTGTATATTCAGGTCAACCCATGTTGAGGCTCATGATCTACTCCACGCATTGTTTTCAAGAGACAATCGATGCTACAGGGTGGGCGCACTTTGTTTAGAATAGATTTCGACAGGTCACGGTACAAAGTCCGAACCTTTATTTTATTATTTGAGCAAAATTCTTAAGTCGAGGGTAATTAAGTTATCAACCTCCTATTTAAGCACGTGCTACATTACGTCACCTCTTAGGAATCCTAACCGGGAGCTGCAGATGGCGGCAACAACTAGGGTATCGTGAAGATAAGATGGACCGGTCGTTTTATGTTCACCAGAAAGATGGGGGACTTTGTAGTCACCATAAAAATGGGGGACTCTGTAGTCCATACTTGACGACTTACATATATACTACATTTCCAAATTAAAATATTGAAGTGATTTAAATCAAAGTAACTTATTAACAACGATATTCCAAGGGACGAATTAAATGTTATTGTTGTATTGTTTGTACTGAATTAATGTTGTCAACATTAGTTTTACCCCTATCTCTATAATTATCACTTTTTTATAGACAGTCATTGAGCACATTGCCATAATTCTGCTAGAAAAAATGTCCTAACCTATCTCACATGCTAAATTAGCGATTGTAGTTGTTGCATAGTTGCATTGGTCTCCTACCAAATACCAACCAGCCTGCCGCAGTATGTTTTGTCATTTAGCGACGAGATTATTCGTGGGGTACGGCGCGGGCATGTGTGCTGACACGGGAATTTCTATTGGGGGGTTCCAACCGTTTAAACTACACGTTTTATTGGCGCCGCCTACGCTGTGAAATACTCTCTCGTCTGCTGGGTTTGATCTCATCAGTTGGCTCTTGATAAACAGACATTTATGTGGATTATCTACCGCTGGTATGTGCACGTATACTACGTATTCTATTTGTTTCTGTTATTATCAACCTTTTTTTTTCTTCTATTACATTCAGTTTTGTCGTCATTGTGTTGTAGTTGTAGCGTAGTAAAATTTAAAGTACAGCATGTTTCACGTAGGGTGTGCGGATTTGTTTACATTTTCGTGCCGTGGGTATTTCCTTTTTACGACGGTTAATGTCAGGTTTCAGTGTGCTTGTGATAGGTGTGTTGGCTGACAAACTGGATATACGGGGTGGTGGTGTGTCACTCGGGGTGTAATGTCAGGTTTCGGTGTGCTTGTGATAGGTGTGTTGGCTGACAAACTGGATATACGGGGTGGTGGTGTGTCACTCGGGGTGTAATGTCAGGTTTCGGTGTGCTTGTGATAGGTGTGTTGGCTGACAAACTGGATGTACGGGGTGGTGGTGGTGGTGTGTCACTCGGGGTGTAATGTCAGGTTTCGGTGTGCTTGTGATAGGTGTGTTGGCTGACAAACTGGATGTACGGGGTGGTGGTGTGTCACTCGGGGTGTAATGTCAGGTTTCGGTGTGCTTGTGATAGGTGTGTTGGCTGACAAACTGGATATACGGGGTGGTGGTGTGTCACTCGGGGTGTAATGTCAGGTTTCGGTGTGCTTGTGATAGGTGTGTTGGCTGACAAACTGGATGTACGGGGTGGTGGTGTGTCACTCGGGGTGTAATGTCAGGTTTTGGTGTGCTTGTGATAGGTGTGTTGACAAACTGGATGTACGGGGTGGTGGTGTGTCACTCGGGGTGTAATGTCAGGTTTCGGTGTGCTTGTGATAGGTGTGTTGGCTGACACACTGGATGTACGGGGTGGTGGTGTGTCATTCGGGGTGTAATGTCAGGTCTCGGTGTGCTTGTGATAGGTGTGTTGGCTGACACACTGGATGTACGGGGTGGTGGTGTGTCACTCGGGGTGTAATGTCAGGTCTCGGTGTGCCTGGATGTACGGGGTGGTGGTGTGTCACTCGGGGTGTAATGTCAGGTTTCGGTGTGCTTGTGATAGGTGTGTTGGCTGACAAACTGGATGTACGGGGTGGTGGTGTGTCACTCGGGGTGTAATGTCAGGTTTTGGTGTGCTTGTGATAGGTGTGTTGACAAACTGGATGTACGGGGTGGTGGTGTGTCACTCGGGGTGTAATGTCAGGTTTCGGTGTGCTTGTGATAGGTGTGTTGGCTGACACACTGGATGTACGGGGTGGTGGTGTGTCATTCGGGGTGTAATGTCAGGTCTCGGTGTGCTTGTGATAGGTGTGTTGGCTGACACACTGGATGTACGGGGTGGTGGTGTGTCACTCGGGGTGTAATGTCAGGTTTCGGTGTGCTTGTGATAGGTGTGTTGGCTGACACACTGGATGTACGGGGTGGTGGTGTGTCATTCGGGGTGTAATGTCAGGTCTCGGTGTGCTTGTGATAGGTGTGTTGGCTGACACACTGGATGTACGGGGTGGTGGTGTGTCACTCGGGGTGTAATGTCAGGTTTCGGTGTGCTTGTGATAGGTGTGTTGGCTGACAAACTGGATGTACGGGGTGGTGGTGTGTCACTCGGGGTGTAATGTCAGGTTTCGGTGTGCTTGTGATAGGTGTGTTGGCTGACAAACTGGATGTACGGGGTGGTGGTGTGTCACTCGGGGTGTAATGTCAGGTTTCGGTGTGCTTGTGATAGGTGTGTTGGCTGACAAACTGGATGTACGGGGTGGTGGTGTGTCACTCGGGGTGTAATGTCAGGTTTCGGTGTGCTTGTGATAGGTGTGTTGGCTGACAAACTGGATGTACGGGGTGGTGGTGTGTCACTCGGGGTGTAATGTCAGGTTTTGGTGTTCTTGTGATAGGTGTGTTGGCTGACACACTGGATGTACGGGGTGGTGGTGTGTCATTCGGGGTGTAATGTCAGGTCTCGGTGTGCTTGTGATAGGTGTGTTGGCTGACACACTGGATGTACGGGGTGGTGGTGTGTCACTCGGGGTGTAATGTCAGGTCTCGGTGTGCCTGGATGTACGGGGTGGTGGTGTGTCACTCGGGGTGTAATGTCAGGTTTCGGTGTGCTTGTGATAGGTGTGTTGGCTGACAAACTGGATGTACGGGGTGGTGGTGTGTCACTCGGGGTGTAATGTCAGGTTTTGGTGTGCTTGTGATAGGTGTGTTGACAAACTGGATGTACGGGGTGGTGGTGTGTCACTCGGGGTGTAATGTCAGGTTTCGGTGTGCTTGTGATAGGTGTGTTGGCTGACACACTGGATGTACGGGGTGGTGGTGTGTCATTCGGGGTGTAATGTCAGGTCTCGGTGTGCTTGTGATAGGTGTGTTGGCTGACACACTGGATGTACGGGGTGGTGGTGTGTCACTCGGGGTGTAATGTCAGGTTTCGGTGTGCTTGTGATAGGTGTGTTGGCTGACACACTGGATGTACGGGGTGGTGGTGTGTCATTCGGGGTGTAATGTCAGGTCTCGGTGTGCTTGTGATAGGTGTGTTGGCTGACACACTGGATGTACGGGGTGGTGGTGTGTCACTCGGGGTGTAATGTCAGGTTTCGGTGTGCTTGTGATAGGTGTGTTGGCTGACAAACTGGATGTACGGGGTGGTGGTGTGTCACTCGGGGTGTAATGTCAGGTTTCGGTGTGCTTGTGATAGGTGTGTTGGCTGACAAACTGGATGTACGGGGTGGTGGTGTGTCACTCGGGGTGTAATGTCAGGTTTCGGTGTGCTTGTGATAGGTGTGTTGGCTGACAAACTGGATGTACGGGGTGGTGGTGTGTCACTCGGGGTGTAATGTCAGGTTTCGGTGTGCTTGTGATAGGTGTGTTGGCTGACAAACTGGATGTACGGGGTGGTGGTGTGTCACTCGGGGTGTAATGTCAGGTTTTGGTGTTCTTGTGATAGGTGTGTTGACAAACTGGATGTACGGGGTGGTGGTGTGTCAATCGGGGTGTAATGTCAGGTTTCGGTGTGCTTGTGATAGGTGTGTTGGCTGACACACTGGATGTACGGGGTGGTGGTGTGTCATTCGGGGTGTAATGTCAGGTCTCGGTGTGCTTGTGATAGGTGTGTTGGCTGACACACTGGATGTACGGGGTGGTGGTGTGTCACTCGGGGTGTAATGTCAGGTCTCGGTGTGCTTGTGATAGGTGTGTTGGCTGACACACTGGATGTACGGGGTGGTGGTGTGTCACTCGGGGTGTAATGAGAGGTCTCGGTGTGCCTGGATGTACGGGGTGGTGGTGTGTCACTCGGGGTGTAATGTCAGGTTTCGGTGTGCTTGTGATAGGTGTGTTGGCTGACAAACTGGATGTACGGGGTGGTGGTGTGTCACTCGGGGTGTAATGTCAGGTTTCGGTGTGCTTGTGACAGGTGTGTTGGCTGACAAACTGGATGTACGGGGTGGTGGTGTGTCACTCGGGGTGTGTCCTCAGTGATAACGTGTGTCATGGGTACCAGCTCCTATAGACATTGGGGGTTTATGGCGCATATGTTGCTCTCATTGAGTACCGGCTACTCATTTTCATATACTTGTGGGGTGACATAGACTTGATTAGGCAATGTTATGTTACATCTCGACATCAGTTCTGTTGCTACAACCTACAATGTTGGTTACAATATTAATTAATTTTTGGGGCTGTGACTAACATGATTAGTCAGTTGGTTACTTACATGTTTTTTAACCGATACGTAAATAAGTGCTGAGTAGCAACAGTAGAAATGTATTAGTTAAGGACTGATTGGATCTGGTAGTGTTTCTTTCAGTCATTTTTCTTTTTCTCGGGGTGGGATTGACGACGACGAGCACGTTACATTTTCGGGGGAGGGGGGGGGGCGACGACGACACTGGTAAAAGTAGGCCTATAGTCTTTAATCTTTTTATTTCGTTATGCGTTTTATGGAGGGGGGGGGTGTACTGTCTCCTCAGTGCCCCTCACAAATTGATGACTGAAAGAAAGTGATCTTATACATCTTGTTTAAATACCGTCTTCCACGAACATTACCCTATATCACTGACAGTTGAGAACATCAAGCTGTGTGTGAGAGGGTGTGCCATGACGTCATTACTCATGTGAGCTGTATACTGTGTACTCAACACTGAAGGCTTTTTTTATTTATAAATACGACCCTGGGCTATGTCTTGTTGGCACCTGTAAAAAATGTGGCGCATAGTTGGTAGTGTTGGTGGTTGCGTGGTGGTTGGCTGGCTGGTTTGATATATAGATACTAGAACTAGATTACAATTTTTTTCGTCTATCATTTGTTGTTATCCTATAACGCACAAGATGTACCATACTTAACTTCACTGTGGTTCACCTCTCTTGAGGCAAATTAATTCAAAAACAACCAACCATCACACAGTGCCTTAGATACATAAATCCTCCAATTACTACACACAACTGCAGGAGACACATGCGGGCTTTATGTGAAATTGGTCACTGTCATACATCACATCATAGTACACACCAGTCTGTTGCTTCTCCACATTCATGTGTCTAATGGTCACACAGCCGTCAGATGTAAACACCGTAGCCCATCCCAAAGCCAAGATTGCCCACACGATTAGATCAGATTGTTGCACATTTTTGTCATGCTCCGCTGATCTCGTATACATATGCCAAGCTACATTACTTAACGTCCTTTTGGCTACACTTGGTGACCCCCAACCACGATTGAACTGTTATGTAAGGGCAAAAGTTATCTAACTTGACTTATGACTTGGTTGTCTTGCGGATTCCATTATAAACGATGGCACACTGCATTAAGTCAGGATTGAGCTACTAATGGTTGGGCGCTTGTCTTGTTGCAATAGTTGTAGTGCGACTATCGAATATTGCATGGCTCTTATCCTTATATTTTCTGTATTTTAATTTTCTGTTATGTATTGTAAGGTGTGTGTAGCCTACTCCAAATATTCTGCTGGGCTGTTTCAGTTTAGCTTAGGGACACTTGTGTTAGCCAACAGCCTTATGTAGCAGTAGCGTAGCGAGGAGGGTGGGGGGGGGTAATATGTCCCCGGGCGCCGACCTTAGGGGGCGCCAAAATGGGTTGGGAGAATAAATTGAAAGGTTGAGGGGGGTGCAAATCAAAAGTTTGAGGGGGGGGGGGGTTGCAAATCAAAAGTTCGAGGGGGGGCGGGGGGGGGGGGGCGGCGCAAATGGAAATCTCGAGGGGGGGTGCAAATCGAAATGTTTGAAGGGGGGGGGGTGCAAATCGAAAAGTTTGTCACCGGGCGCAGGGAAGGGTCGCTACGCCTCTGTTATGTAGCGACCCTCGGTCAAAGACTGCTATTTAGCATTCATATAACATTAGCCTGCAGCTGTTGCACGCTCCATCTACCATCCTAAGGGCGTACTTTACACAAGCTATTCAGTTCTGTTAATTACTGACCAACAGCGTTCTCATGGCAATGAGACCCTTTAAATTACCATTTGTGGACGAATAACGTGGGTATGTGATATGGTATTGTTGGGTGGATAGGGGCATCAGATGATTCTGTGTGGGAGAGGGCCGTGAAGATGTGGGGTTGGGGTATCAGGAAGAACGGGGGGGGGGGGGGGGGGGTTGGTATGAGCTTTGTTTTGACGGCCGAGGAGAACGTGCCCAATTTTATTGATCCAAGCCCGGTGACTCACGCGAGCCTCGTACATGCTGGCTGTTACGGAACAAGTTTTGTTGTGTCTGCCCCCACCCCGTCCCCGCGCCCTGCACCCACCCCGTCCACGCACCCGTTTGTTTCTGCATGCTGTCAACGCAGCATTACTGCTGTTGTGTGGCTGCGGTTGGTTGAAAAATTGTTGGTGTACACTGTACACCATCAGCTGGAAGTGAGCACATCAGCATCGTGAGTGGGAAAGCAATAACTTCGTGAGTGAATTTTTTTTGCATCATTGGGTGCATGCAATCTCGTAAAGAATTACTTGCATCATTGTTGCATGCAATCTTCGTGAGGACCGTCGCATCGTCTTAACTATTGTAAGGTTAGTGCCTTCAATTCTCATTGAAAAGTTTGCTTTAGAGATACAGACCCAAGGTCATTTGTTGGTTTCTACATTATTATTTGATAAGTAAAAATAGCTTGTGTTTTTAAAAAATTCCATTAACATTAACTTGCTAGGCCAGCCGTTGGTTGAACTTTTCCTTGTTTGTGTGGAAAACATTCACATTTGTCACTTTATTTAATGGCTACAGGCTGCACCCAGTCAAAAAAAATGTCACAGATCCACCCTCCCCACCCAACCACTCAATAGTGGGCCAAAATTCCTGAGTGGAAAGTTCTGAATAAACTGCAACAGATAAACAGACTGTAGCAAGGCTCTTATCTACAATGATATTTATTTGTCGGTTTTTGGTGTCTTGTTAAACTGTCTTAATGGTTGTTTTATGTTCCGTACAGGTTTTTTTTTTCAAGATGTGAATTTTCTTTATCAAAATTTTACTTTTATTCTATCTAAAATTGTGTATTTTGTTGGTGACACAACTGGAATAATGGGTGTAATGATGACACCACTAAAGTGGTGGCTTACTGGTGACAGCATTAAAATAATAAGCCTCATGCCTGATGTAAACCAGGAAGCAGGAATTAGAATTGAACGTTATCCTGTAGTGCAGCCAGCACTTCTTTACAAACACTTGTTTCCTGTCACTTGGGCGTCTCGGGTTTAGCATGGGTTGGATGTGCATTATGTCGTGTGTTGAATGTCGTGTGTAGTATGACATGGGTTGTATGTGCACTTAGTGGTGTGCTATACGTCCAGCGTGTAGTATGACATGGGTTGTACTTGCGTTATGTAGTGTGTTGTACATACAACAGACTGTGTGCACTATATGGTATGCTATACTTCCAGTGTGTAGTATGACATGGGTTGTACGTGCGTTATGTAGTGTGTGGTACATACAGAGCGTGTGCATTATATGGTGTGCTATACGTCCAGCGTGTAGTATGACATGGGTTGTATGTGCGTTATGTAGTGTGTTGTACATACTGAGCGTGTGCATTATATGGTGTGCTATACTTCCAGTGTTTATTATGACATGGGTTGTATGTGCACAATATGGTGTGTGCTATACATCGAATGTGTAACGTATGTATGTGCCCTGTCATGTGCATATGTACACACTGGTTACAACTATGTGTTACACACTTGGCTGTCTGTTAAACACATTTACTTCGCTCTTGAAACAGTCTCAACCACAGCCCTTTGATTTTCTACGCGTTTAAAGTACGCATAGTTAAATAAAAGGCGGGGCAACTCTAAGACGTGTACATAATGTCACATAATTATCGTTCTTTGTTTGGTAAGAGGTTATGTTTAGAGTAAAGGGGAAGTATTAATTAGCTTGATGTGTAGTGGCATGCAGGACAAACCTATTAGTGAAGGAACGGCTGAGGCGGTGAAGATAATGCTCATCTACAAATATCGACCCCCCTCCCCGCCTATTATCCATTTTTATTTTTTCATGTTGTATAAGAAATACCAAATCTCACATTTCCTTCATCACCAATCTCTCACATAACACCTCGTTACTTATCAGTACCGTCATCTTATGTAAGAACACCCCCCCCCACCCCCTTCAAATTCTACTGTATCTAAACTAGTACACATCGAATAATTGTTTCGCTCGTCGCGTGCATTTGTACGTGAGTTGTTTACTTAACCAGGTCCGAAGTTTACACCCCCCCTCCTCCCTTTTGTTGCATGTAGAGCGCATGGATGTGTATTGTGCGTTGAACTGCGTTGTTGTATTTGTGAAGACCGTCACATGATCCCCACGGAAGGAACGTCCAAGTACCGGGCCTTGAGTCGAGTGCTATGTTCGACTCATCTGTCCACTTGGTCAGTTGCGAGTTTAACAGGTTTTAGATTCAGCTGTAAACTTGTCAGTTTGAAATATGTATGTATTCATTTGATTATTTTATCAAATATGGTTATTTCATTATATTTTTTATTTTTTTTTTATTTTTTTTTGTTGAATTCTTGGCGTTAGTTAAGATATGTTTTTTTTTTTTTTTTTTAAATTTTAAACCCTTAAACTTTTCTTCAATTCATGACGTGATTTGAATTGGTTTATCAAGTTTTTCTTTTTTTTTTTTGGTGCGTGCGTTTTTTGCCGCCTTGACGTCATGCACGCCCGTTTGTGAGCAGCTTTACCTGAAAATTTAGATTTTTCGCACGTTAATTAGCAATTAATTAGCGGGGGTAATTACCTGGAAATGTTTCTAAACATGCGCTCTTAACGACGAGTGAGTTATACGATTTACGGATGTTTTTTTTTTTCTTCTTTACTTTGCTGAAATTACGCACGCAATGTCTGAGGAATCAAAGTCTTATTCAGCGGAGGGGAGTGCTAATTGTTGTATCGTTGTGGTGTGTGTGAGTTTGTGTGTGTGTGTGTGTGAGTACGTGAGTGTGATGGCTGATTCGTGTAGCCACTCGCTATGTTCAGTCAGCATCAGCCAGCCTATGTGGCTTGCCCTATTGTTGTAGCGATTTGTGAGCCTGATTGCAGTGTCGTGTACTGTTAGGATTGTGTGATGGTCAGCTTCAGACTGCGCGCGTTTGTGGGTTTCCAGTCACGTGATCGGCATGAGCGCACCGTCAACTCGGCTCCCCCCTCCACTTCATAGGTCGTCCGAGCCCGATTAAAGCTAGTGGGATCCTATTCCCCCCCCCCCCCCCCCCCCTCCTCCATTGACTCCCACCTTCCCCATCCCTCGGGTAGTCTCTCAGCTAGTTCTCTCCCCCCTCCCACCTCCCCCATCCCTCGGGTAGTCTCACAGCTAGTTCTCTACCCCCCCCCCCTCCCCCAACTTTCGAGTAGTCCTACGCCCATTGACTCTCCGTCCCCTCCCAAAACCAGTCTCGTGCCGCCTAGACCCAGTTAAAGCTAAGTTGTCAGGGTTGATTCCGCGTCTCCCCCCTCATAGCTCCTTGACTCCCTCCCCTCCCAGGGCCAATTTAGACCCTCCCCCCCCCCCTCCCACAAGGACCAGTCCCAGGCCGTCTAGACCAGGGGGCCATCCCGTTGATTAGCTGCATGTACCAGATCAATACAGCTGACTCATGAAGCTTCAAGTGGCGCTACAAGGGTTCTCGCGACACTGAGCTGCCGTAACTCTGTTTACACGGCCATAAAATTGTATCTTCAATACAAATCTTCGTCTAGAGCTGGGTGGAGGGGGCTATAAATTACATTTATTAATTTAACCGGTCTATCTTTTACATATGAAATAAAAATCGATAGAGGTCCATAAGTTTCTTCTTTCCCTAAACGAAATATACTTTGCGACAAAAGACATGTTAGCAATCGAAAATAATTTATAATGAAACATCGCTGTTGGGTGGGTGCTTGTTGTCTCATAGATTTACATCAACTGTTACATTACTTATTCTTGTTTAACTGCCTTGCCTGTTTACTGTCCTCCTGAGCGTTGGTTAAGCTGTACACCTTCCTCGTGATAGGCCTCATTGCACACTGGTAACTGGTGCATCTTGATGTAGGCTACACACGCCCTACACATGAGTACACACATTATAAACCTTTTTGATCAGGTTATTAGTACACCTGTATTGTACACATTGTTATAGGTGTTTTACAACATGTCCACGTTCATTGTTGTTTTTTCTTGGATGGCTGGCAACACTAAATTGCATCAAAATAGGCAGGCTTGTATTTTAGAAGAGGTTGTTTTATTAGTTGATTTTGTTATAAACAAAAAGATTCACTAAATCTATATTCTTTTTTTTAATAATAACTTAAGTAGGCCTAAAGTTCACTTTCAATACAAAGTAAAATGTTAGTTATTATGTGTGTATGGTTGGGGAATGAGTTACACTTGGATCTATAGTGGAGGCAGCCAAGCATCATTTCTAGCTAGGCTATCATATCATGCTCACATACATGCAGTGCTGTGTTAATTTTTTAACATCCTGCAACTCATGTGAAAAAAATCTCTGTAAAAATATTGCAACATTCCTACCACCCCATCAATGTGTAATTTTTTTGTTGTCAGTAATTTTCTTCCCTGTGTGCTCACCCCTTCTCCCTCCTGTCTGATTTGTGCTCACTCTTAACCCTAGAACACAGCACACACACAGCTGACATCTGGAGTCTATGGACTTTGTACATTTGATGGCTAATTTTAACTGGTTGCCTATGGTTTGCCATGATATGGACTGATAGTTAACTGGTATAATTTGTTGTTTTCTAATTGATGCAGGAGTTATTGAAATGTGAATAGCTAGACATAGTTCAACATAGTGTTTGATATTAAGGCTATAGACTGGTTGTACTATGTTTCATCAAGTGAATCAATGTAGTTTATTACCAACAATTATTCTATTACATAGATAATTAGAGCAGAACTAAAAAAAATGAAAGTTATATTTCTTGGTTAAGGTGAAGTATTTGGGTCTTGTAGATAGGAATGGTGACGCAGAGTTAACCTGAATTACTGCCACTGTGTGAGAACATCTTTGTTGTCAGTATAACGTTAAGTCGCCTGGATTCAAACAAATTGAAATTTGTGCTCTACTGCTTGACCACATCACACTGCTTGTGTTATTTATGTGTTTCTTTGTCATGTCATGTTTGCCTGTCGTCCCTACTGGGACATAGGCCGCTGACAAGAGCTTTCCAGACGTCTCTGTCCAGGGCTAGTCTCTCCAACTGTCCCCAGGTGTATCCAATCTTCTTGATGTCTTCTTCCAGGTCACGTCTCCAGGTCTTTCTTGGTCTGCCTCTCTTCCTCCTGCCTTGTGGATTCCAGGTGAGGGCCTGTCTTGTTATGCTGGATACAGGCTTCCTGAGTGTGTGGCCAATCCATTTCCATTTTCTCTGGAGGATCTCTACTTCCACTGGCAGTTGATTTGTCCGTTGCCATAGAACATCATTTCTGATGGTTTTAGGCCAGCGAATTCGCAGGATCTTTCTGAGACATGCGTTTATAAATGATTGTATTTTCTTCTTATTTATAGCAGTTATTCTCCATGTCTCGGCTCCATAGAGTAAAACAGGTTTTACTAGTGTGTTGAAGATCCGGATTTTTATTCTAAGGGTTAAATCTCCCGAACCCCAAACATTTTTTAGTTGGTTGAAGACTGCTCTTGCCTTACCCGTCCTTATTTTTATGTCTGCTTCTGTCCCACCCTGCTTATCAACAATACTTCCAAGGTAGGTGAATCTATCCACTTCTTCTAGGGCTTCTTCTGCCAGTGTTATAGGGTTGTTGTTTGATGCATTGACTTTGAGAACTTTACTTTTCCCTCTGTGGATGTTCAGACCCAGGCTTGTAGAAAAATTTGCAACCCTGTTGGTTTTATCCTGCATTTGCTGTTGTGTGTGAGAAAGGAGGGCCAGGTCGTCAGCAAAGTCCAGGTCATCCAGCTGGCTCCACAATGTCCACTGTATACCGTTTCACGTTTTCTCTGTTGACATCTTCATAACCCAGTCTATGGCCAGTAGGAACAGGAATGGTGAAAGTAGGCAACCCTGCCTTACTCCGGTCCGTACTGGGAAGGCCTCTGTAGTCTGTTGGCCATGCACTACTCTACATTTGAGACCTTCATATGAAGACATAATAATGTTGACTATTTTCTGTGGCACCCCGTAGTGTCTCAACAATTTCCACATTGACTGCCTATCCAGGCTATCAAAATCTGGACCAGAGAATGTTACTTCTGATGTCCATTATTATCCCACACCCCTGCATGTTTACTGTTCTCTCCATGTGTATGCCACTCAGTGTTACATTTTCTTCTCCCCACAGATGCCCTACTAGCAAACCTACAGAGTACGACTGCCAGCATCTCCTCGTACCAGCTCAACCAGCCCCCACAGCAGCAGTATTACCCTGGGCCGTCCAGTACCAACTACGTCCAGCAGTATGACCAGTATGATGACCAAGGGTACCCACCCCCAGCCAGTATAAACCCCCAGCAGAGAACCCGGCAGCAACAGGTGGACTATAATTTCTCTAGTGGACATTCCAGTTACGACAGGGACCAGGGCTTAAGGCAGGGATCACAACAGTATCAGGGGACACCGCAATACCCAGGGGCACAACAGTTTCAGGGGACACCACAATACCCAGGGGCTCAGCAGTACCAGGGACCACAGTACCAGGACAATCGGTTTCAAGCCCCCCAGGGTAATGGTGTTGTGACTGTGAGGAGACGGAGCTACAATTCTAGTGACGAACACTCGGGAGGGTCCACGCCCCCTCCTCTCCCACCACCTCCTCCCTCAGAGTTACTCGACAGTTTAGCCTACCCAAGAGAAGAGGTAAGAATCTAAACACCTGTACGCTTCTATTCCTGCTGGTATCTTATTGAGGGTTTCTTATCATAGCTTTTGTTCTTGTCCATCAATGCAGGTATTACTTTCCCAAGAAATGAAATTTTGTTTGCAATAAAAAAAATGGTAAAATATTAGGTTTATGCATTTTAAACTTGTTAGTCATTGTTGAATTTTAAAATTGGGTTTTTGTTTCTGTTGCGTTTTATTTTGTTTGTTTAATCATTGTTTCTGATTTAAAAAAAAAAATAATAATATTTAGTTTCCCTTGTAGTTATACGTAGCCAAGATATTTTTGTCTAAATATAACATTTAGATAAAATGTCCTTGCTACATGTGATACTAATTATTAGTTATGCATAGTTAAAAAAAATATTAAAGTAGTCTTCTATATATTTTTTAAAGTTCACTATTGTCAAAATGTATTACAGACATTTAGTCACACTTAAAATAATCAAATATAACTGCAAACTTGTTATATTTATTTTTAGTATATAATGGTAAAAGAAAGTAATTAAATATTTAGATTTAATCATGTTTCATTATATTGTTTTTGTTGAGTTTTCTGTTTAAGTATCAGAATAGTTTGTTTTTTCTCTTGTTGCATTATTCAATTTTATTTTGTTTGTAAACTTAAGCCAGACACCTTTACTCTTGTCCACAGCATCCAATCTACGAGCAGCAAACCTTTGTTGTAAGGGAAGCAACTCCTTCCTCTGTAAGGGAAACAACACCTTCCTCTGTCTCAGACAGCAGTGACCAAATCATCCAACAGAGGGCCCAGGTGAAGGGGAGAGGGGAGAGAATGTCCGCCCTGAGCAACAACCTGTCCGAGCTGGACCAGCTCCTGCAGGACCTCAACTCTGCCCAGTTCATGGCCGAGGTTGACCGCAAGAGCAGCAACAGTAAGTTGGTTCCTTTTGTTGGGGGAGGGTGGGGAAGCAAGGGGAAGCTGTTGTCTTCTGTTGTGTGTGTACTGGTTGCAGCTTGCCACTAACATGCATAATGTAGGAAGGTAATAGTGGTAGACTGTGTCAGGTTTAATGTCCATGGAAATGGATACAGAATGTAAAATGATATAAGAATAAAACACTTCTACTGAAGAAATGGGCAAACCAATCGTCCTAGAGGTAGCAATGTAGACTAATTTTAACATTGGTTTATAAAGTTGGTGACTGAGCCAAATTAAAAAAAAAACCTAATAGGCTTCATTAAACCATTTTTTTGTTATTGTTTTATATCAATAGACATTGAGCCAAATAAGAAGTAATAGATTTTTTTTATTAAGACTCATTTTGTTCCTTTACAACATTAGATATTTGAACCAAATTAAATACAATATGGTTTATTCTAGTTCACACTAACCTTATTTAAAACAATTTCTTTTTGTTTGATGATTCTCTATATTAGTCCTACATATTTTTGTTTGGTGAATCTGTATATTTGTGATGGGTTTGAAGAGAGGTTTAATACAGTATGCATGGTTTCTTATGATTCATCTCTTGCAAGTTTCATACTAATAGGTAGTTAATCTGTTAGATCTGTGAAATATGTAGTCATTTAATATAGTTGAGTTAGGTGGACATTACTTGAATATATCAGTCAACATCAATATCATAATACCGTTTCTAAACCTAGCTAGCACAATGGCTAGTTCCTTCTCTAAACCTAGCCAGCTATATGACTAGTTTCTTCTCCAAATCTAGCAAGCTATTTGAATGATGTATTATGTTCTCCAAACCTAGCTAGCAACATGACCAGTAGCTTCTCAAAAAATAACTAGCTATATGAATGATGTATTACGTTATCCAAATCAGTAGCTTCTCTAAATCCAGCTAGCACCATGTTATACCTTCTCTAAACCTAGCTAGCATTATGACGTGTTACTCCTCTAAACCTAGCTAGCACTAAACCTATTTGTGTAGAACAAGACTACCCTTGTCTAACCCACTAAGACGTGCTAGCCAGATGTACACCGTATACTACTTCCGTTACTTCCGGTTTCTGTTTTAACTGGAGCGCTCGGTGGGTTTGTGACAGGTGAGTCACGGGTGTGAAGACGTTATCAGCTGACGGTGGCGTCTTGATTCATTGGCGCAGTCTTTCTTACACCATTTTTTTACGTCTAGTCCAAACTGATACAGTACTGTAAGCTTTTAAAAAATGTGATAGTTTGTCACCAAACCAAGAATGTTTCATGGAAGTATTTAAAAGAGCGAGGTCAAGAGATTGACGTGTAGTTTACCCTTGTTGTAAACTATATGTAGTGAACGTCGGTGGAGGGAAGGCTGTCCATTTGGTGCTGTTCCCCGTGTTAAGCCAAGTTTAGTTTTATCTCTGTGGAATGCCAGATAACCTTGTTAGAGGGTTGTCTTCATTCAGTAATGTACGAGACATGTACAGCAGTAGTGTAAGTGTACAAGAGCAGCGTATTACATGGCGACCTGTTAGCTGGAGACTTACAGTACTGTTTTGTTGATATACTGGAGACTTACAGTAATATGTAGTTTATATAGAGTCCCTTTGTGTTTATATAAGTCTAACTGGACTGCTAAAAAAAAAGATGAATTACTTAGATGAGTGAACTTGATACTGTAGCTTTCTTCTACAACACCGCCAGGCTTATGCTAATGTCCACACTTGACCATCGGCTGCTAGTGTTTTCTCTTGTAGATCATCATCTGCTGTTTCAGCTTAGACTATTGCAAACTTTATTTTTACCCAACTTTGCTTTAAAAAAAAAACCCTGCTGCATGGTTCCAGTTCGGTCATCATTAAGTTGGTGCTTACATTAAAACTGTTGGCACTACCAGGATGAGTACATATGGCACGATCGCATTGGTTTGATTTTAAGAGGGCTTGTATTGATGATTAGTCTAATGGAAATATAAATAAATAAATACCAATGAGGAAACTGAAAATAAATTCATTTGAAAACGTGGCTGGACTTCGTAAAGATTGTAACGATCTGGTCTAGTAGACAGTGCTGGGAACATGCTCTCTACCAGCATTGATAGGGTTAACCTGTAGCACTAGACCCTACTATTGACAGGGATGGTAGGTTTAACCTGTGACACTAGACCCTACTGTTACAGGGATGGTAGGTTTAACCTGTCTGTACTTGTCCCAACCTGCCGACTAACGGTTTAACCCTGACCTATATTACAGTCATTACCTTCCTAAATTACTTGGAAGACCAGAGCGAAGGAAAGCCTAAAGGTGACGTCATTTTATACTCTATATTTTTTCCCCTCTCTGTCCAACGCTTGTCTTAATTTTATTTTTCGCTGCCATGTATATACAAGTGTCATCGTTATTTATCTTTGGTTTATTGCTTTCATTCTTAAACAACAGCAAGACCCAAGCTGACTTGGCTTTCTTATTAATATAGTGTGTATACAATTATATATATATATATATATATATATATATATATATATATATATATATATATATATATATATATATATATATATATATCCAGCCACACTCGTCTCACTTTGCCTGCATCAATGGCTGCTCAGGCACCCTCCCATCCCCCTCCTTCTCACACACCACATTAATTATAACCAACATGACCTATTTTACCATATCACGTGACAACCCTTCCACTTAGCTAATTAAGCGTCGGCTTTAATTAACTGAGATGGATAAATATAATCAATAAAGAAAAGAAGAAAATATTGACAAAAACATATTTTTAAAATTACAAACTGATTGTGTTTATGTTCACTACTTTGTTCTGCATGTTATTATTTTTTTTCTCTGACAGTTCTGTTGTTTCTTCACAACGTCGTAATTATTTCTCGTGTGCTGCATGATGATTTAATCTTCTGATTAGAGCCTTGATTAACATGTCTACACATTTGTTTCTTTGCTGTTACATTTTATTTCACACAAATATAGCATCTGTATTTTAAAGCAATTTATCGGGAACGGTGTCCACACTAGACTATCACAAAAGAAAGGAGGGGGGTGGTTAAGTTAATAAAAGCAACAATGTAGGCTACCCGTTTTGGAGGTTAGGACTACGATTCAGTCTTAGGTTAGGGATATGGTTTGTGTTTGAAAATTCGAGTGATTGATAATATATTAAGTTATATTTTCTCTCCAGTAAAGTAACCGCCATAGTTTTAAAATATTTAATTACAGATCCACTGTCTTAGATTTGTGTTAAAAATACCTGTTTGATAAAAAAATTAAAAATTCTTAAATATAAAAATGCAAGACGGGAACCACGTGATATTACAGTGCCTGTAAATGACTTAAGTCCGGCCCTCATAAGGTCTTGAAGCTGTCTTTTTTTGGTCTCTGCTTGCATGAGTGTATTCCGCTCACTGTCGTAACCATAGATATGTGTTGTACATTCATGTTGTGTTGTACAGCATTTTGTACAATCGCATGGGCCGTTGTGTGTATTGCAGTCAGTAATAATTCTCTAACTAAATGTGTAGTCAGATGTACACATTGCATATTATATGTATTAACTAGGGACGATTATGTATATATATATATATATATATATATATATATATATATATATATATATATATATATATATATATATATATATATATATATATATGTAGTTTGTGTTTAAACTAAAATAAATTTGCAAAGAAATGTCACTACTTCTTGCATCAAACAAAGGGATGTAACTGGTTGTATAACTTGCATTATTGAGTCCTCTCCCCTTATTCGCAGGGGGTGAACTGTACGTTCAACATTATCAGAGGCTATTTTAAGATGTTTTCGCAGTTGTTTTTTGTGTGTGTGTTGAGAAGTGGTAACAAGTTGACGGAAGTCTGGGGCAGAGAGAGGTTCTAAGTGGGGGGATGATTCATGCTTGGTTGTATGCGCTAAACTGTGTCTTTCTCAGGAGAGATGATGCATACATATTACTGAAGTGTAGTGTTTTGTTTGAACCCTTTTTGTGATTAAACTTTAGTTGCATTGTACAAATAATAACAAAGTATTGTGACGAAATTTTTTATGTTTTTTAAATTGCTAAAAATGTTAGACCTCTCGCGGTATAACGAAAATTTACTACACCGAATCCCCCCCCCCCTCCTGCCCCCCACTGTTACACTCTAATAGTTCATCGACCTGTGGACTCTAAGATGTAGGTGTGCATTGTCCTGAATTATATTTTCTTTGGGCTTTATTTTTGTAGAAACTGGTTGGAAGTCGTATATGGTCGCAATAACTTAGTATTAATTAATTAGCTGAAATACACGAATAAAGCATTGAGTAGCCTTTGGCACCGCATCATTAATAGCAGCAGTTGTAAAAGGGCTTTAGCCTTACCTTACTGGGCACAATCCCAAGGCCACATGCATTAGACCCCACTCGACACAGGGTTCCATGATCCCACTCTGTATCGTAGACCCCACTCAACACAGGGTCCCATACTGTATCGTAGACCCCATTCAACACAGGGACCATCACGTGATCCTCATCACCCTATTCTAGAGCCCAACTCATTAGCCCCCCCCCCCCCCCCCCCCCCCGGGCCCTCTAACAGCTGTCGCACAAGACGAGATCCACTTCCCTATCTGACTCACTACCCCGTATATCATTTTTTTTCGCGCGTGTGTGTGGAACGTATTTTTATCAGCCCATCTATTTTTAGATCGGTATGCGTCTTTCCTTACAATTTCTTTCTACCCCATTAGCGTCCCTCTGTATTTATAGCTTACCTCATCCCGGGTGAGTTTTTTTCTTTTTAAATTTCGCCAAGTTTCTTGGTACTCACCCCACAGGCAGTTAGTGCTGGGCTTCTTCACCCGCGGGTCTTGGTCGTCGGCTAATCACGAGCACCCAGGGGAATTCTTTTTGTGCCTGTTCGTCTTTTGATTGCTAGCACCCAGAGGAATTCTTTTTTTTTTTTGGGGCATTCTGCTAATCGTACGTACTCATCTTTTTAAAAATGTATCAAACTTATCAAACTTTTATTTAACTTAAACTGTTTTTTTACATTTGAAATTCGAAATTATTCATTAGATTATTCAGTCAATAAAAAAACTGTAATAAATTATTTACCTATTTAAAATGGATTCATTTCTAATTAGTTATTGACGCTACTTTGTGTTATTACCTAAGGTTGAAATATTAGCATGCGTTTGATATTGGCTAACATTAGTTTATGGGTCCTAGGACCTTTGACCACAGGTGCTTTGACCATAGGGGGTTTGACCATAGGGGGTTTGACCACAGCGGACCTTTGACCACAGGTGCTTTGACCATAGGGGGTTTGACCACAGCGGGGCTTTGACCATAGCGGTGCTTTGAACATAGGGGGTTTGATCATAGGGGGTTTGACCATAGGGTGTTTGACCACAGGTGTTTTCTCTGCAGAGGGTCTTTGATCACAGGTGGTCTATCAACTGGTGTTTGATCACAAGCGCTGCGTCCGTCTTTGATCATAGGTGTTTTGTCCACATAGGGTCTTTGATCTCAGGTGTTTTGTCCACATAGGGTCTTTGATCTCAGGTGGTTTGTCCAATGCTGTCCATATATGGTAAGGATTTATTTTAAAAGTTGCTAAATTATATTTTAAATTTCGACATGATGTAATAATATGTTAAATCATCATGTATAAATACAAGTCATCTAAACAACTCTATGTCAAAACCATGGGAGAATCTTGGAGAGTATAGCACGTATTATTTTTTATCCTTTATATATGCTATGTATTTTCAAGTAGGCCTACATCTACATTATTTATTTGTGAAACTTGTTATATGTCGCATTATTTGTGTTTCATTTATATTTAAAATAAATCTATGAGGCCTAGCACCAGCCTTTATGTGGAGACTAAAATATAGTTCTTGGCTTTTTTAAAATACATGTTGATTTTTACTCTCAGGAAACATGTATAAAATCGTGTTAATTGTATCACACTATGATCAAAGCCGGGCACAGCGCTTGTGACCAAACACCAGTTGATAGACCACCTGTGATCAAAGACCCTCTGCTGAGAAAACACATGTGGTCAAACCCCCTATGGTCAAACCCCCTATGGTCAAACCCCCTATGGTCAAACCCCCTATGATCAAAGCACCGCTATGGTCAAAGGCCCGCTGTGGTCAAACCCCCTATGGCCAAAGCCCCTATGGTCAAAGCTCCGCTGTGGTCAAACCCCCTATGGTCAAACCCCCTATGGTCAAAGCACCTGTGGTCAAAGGTCCGCGCACCAGTTTATGTTCCCATTCTTATATACGGGGACTGGAGTGGTGGGTATTACTATGCAGTAATACACTAATCTATGGATTCATTTTCACACATGTATAAGGATAATGTCGATGATAGATTGATAAAAAAAACACTATATGCATTCGGCGAATTTAAATAATAGTTGATACGCTTTTTTTTTATAAATTAATACGCTCATGGTCGTAAATTTCCGCCACTGTCACTAAATAAACTCCCCCCCCCCCCCCCAACACGCTGTACGGTAACACCCCTTCCCCAACACGTCACGCTAGTCCACTCAGCGATATAAGTCTACTACAGTATGCCACTTAGTAAGTTAGTGTGTGACACTTGGGATTTTTGCTGTGTGCCCCAGCGGCCTGCCTCCCTCGTATGCTATCATATTTCAGGATTCAATATCAAAATTTTGTTGAAACTCGTTTCTGTATAATTTAGCGTATAGTTTTCGCTCAATCTCAATCAGCTTTTGGGAGATGTTTGATTATTCAAATATTGGGGGAGGATCATACACTCAATTAAAAAACAAATTGAATCAGTTTATAACATATTTTAGTCAGTTGATAGCTTACTTTCGCTACATTTTTAGGGAGTACGCATTACATTTTAAATAAAATATGTACATGTGTTAAATTCCCCATTCTTTTCCAACACTGAAGCCACAGGCAGCGCACGATTTTACGTTTAGTTTTTCGGCGAATTATGATACTAAGCACTGGACCTAATTGAAACTATTAATGTTTTCATTGTTGCACAATCCCCCCCCCCCCCCCTTCCCACCACACACAACCTACCCCATGTATGGTATTATCCTGGTCTGGACAATATACCTCACCGTGGACACACCACACAACAACTGTTCACTGATACTTGAGATTCTTAATCTGTTTACTCAACACACAAACCCTACCCTGCTCGCGTGCGGGCACATTTTATCTTCTTTTTTTCCCTCTCGGAGCCCGTTGTACTTTTTTTTTGTACTATGTTTTTTTTTTTTTAATTGTAATGCGATCAGCTGTTTGCTACATTCGACAATAAGGAAAATGCGGCTATAGGGAAGATGTGTGAATGTGCAACCTAAAATTAAAAATCAAGTAATTTGACCAAAAACATTTTTTAAAAGCACACATTTTTCTTCGTTTTCTTAAGCCAAGGGAGACTACTTGTTTTAAACGTTGGCTCTTTTTAAACCAAGGGGAGGTTACTTGTTTCTCCTCGCCTTTGCCTAGAGTGTAGAGAGTAATGAATCATTCTTGTTTAAATACGTAGACTAGGTCAGTATAGTGGGGTGCAGGTAAGGAAGGAAAGGGGAGAGGGTGGTGTGTTGTTTGCCCGTGGTTCCAGTGTTCAATGCGCGTGATTTGGGGGGAGTGGAGCTCCAGCTGTAGGTATACACACACGCACGCGCGCACACACCTGGTACCTGTTGGCAGGAAGGTCGCCAGGCCTAGATACCACTGTCAAGATGATGGAGCAGAGTTATTCTTATTTTACTGGTAAGGTGGTGCTCTGTTGCTGGACATGGATAGGTTAGGTCCATGTGTGGTGTATGTGTGGTGTTTGGCTGTATGTCTGGTGTATGGCTGTATGTATAATGTATGGCTGTATTTGTTTGGCTGTTGTGTGGTGTATGGCTGTATGTATGGTGTATTGCTATATGTGTGGTGTATGGCTATATGTGTGGTGTATGGCTGCATATGTTGTGTATGGCTGTATGTGTAGTGTATGGCTGTATGTGTGGTGTATGGCTGTATGTGTGGTGTATGTATGGTGTATGGCTGTATGTGTGGTGTATGTGTGGTGTATGTATGGTGTATGGCTGTATGTGTGGTGTATGGCTATATGTGTGGTGTATGGCTGTATGTGTGGTGTATGTATGGTGTATGGCTGTATGTGTGGTGTATGTATGGTGTATGGCTGTATGTGTGGTGTATGTGTGGTGTATGACTGTATGTGTGGTGTATGGCTATATGTGTGGTGTATGGCTGTATGTGTGATGTATGTGTGATGTGTGGCTGTATGTGTGATGTATGGCTGTATGTGTGGTGTATGTGTGGTGTATGGCTGTATGTGTGGTGTATGGCTGTAAGTCTGGTGTATGGCTGTAAGTCTGGTGTATGGCTGTATGTGTGGTGTATATATGGGTGTATGCACATTACATATATGGCTGTATGTGTGGTGTATGTGTGGTATATGGCTGTATGTGTGGTGTATATATGGGTGTATGCACATTATATGTGTGGTGTATATATTTCTGTGTGAGTGGTGTATGTTTGGTGTATGGATGGCTTTATGTATGATGTATTTGTCATGTATGTAGTTGTATGTGTATTGTGTATATATTGCTGTATGTTTGGTGTGTGTATGGTTGTGTATTCTGGGGTGTATAATCTGGTATGTGAGTATGTGTGAAGACTTAGAAAATGAATAACATAAGCCACACTGAACTAAATGTTACATGTATTATTGAATTCCAAATATGTAATACGTCTTAGTGAGTCTTAGAAAAAAATTACTTAATTATATTAATATCTTCTGAATTTAAAGATTTTTTTAGTATTCCTAGATGCATTATTATAACATTTCAAAGAATAGTAACTTTATAACTACATTGTAGTAAATTAGTTAATTTAAAACATTTTCCAGTTCTTTTTTCTCTATTTTGTTAACTGAATGTGTGTTAAGCTATTCCTTCAGTATTTTTTTCTGTGCGGAGTAAGTTGTCTAAAAATAGCCATCCCTTGAACTGGTTCCTCTGAGTTTACCTTAAGAAATAGTTGCCCTCCTTCCTCTGTTTGTGTTGAGTCAGTCCAAGCATGAGGCAGATTTCACCCAAACCAGTTGGGTTGCCAGGTGGGCCAACACACACAGGAAACTTTCCAAGTCACCTTCTTCAAATTACCAATTTTTTTTTCTGAAAATTTCTAAAGTCACCATGTGCAAATTACCAATTTTTTTTTCTGAAAATTTCTAAAGTCAGTTTGTTCAAATTACTAGTTTTTCCTATACATTTTTCATGTTACCACTTTTTACCCTCAGAATTTTTATAGTTCGCTGGATCATAATAATACTTTTCCCCTAACAATTTTGTATAGTGGGTTTGTTCAAAGAGTGTCTTTTTTTCCTGAGGTTTCCTTTTTTTTTCTTCTTTAGATTTAAGCCTTACCTTGTTTAACTCAGGCCATTTTCACATTAGAACTCCTTAGATTGTTTAGTTTAAAGCCCCATTAGATGGGAGCTGCAGTTCAATTAAAAATTTAAAAAATGCACTAGAAAAGAGATGTTCAGCTGAATACCCATTAAATAGAAGCTGCTGTTTAATTAAAAATTTAAAAAATGCACTAGAAAAGAGATGTTCAGCTGAATACCCATTAAATAGAAGCTGCTGTTTAATTAAAAATCCGCTAGATGGGAAGTATTGTTTAGTAAAAAAAATATATTCCATTAGATTACAGGTGCTGAACACTGTGAGCAGGCTTAGGTTTAATCAAGGTTCAAAGTGAAAACATAATTCTTCTTAATTAGTCTTTCTTTTCCCAGGTACTACTCATCATAAGCAGGTTGCAAGTGCTTGACACTATAGTTAAATCCATCATTTTGTAGTAGTTACTGCCCCTGGTTGTAGCAGTTGTTGCCCCTGGTTATATCAGTTGTTGCCCCTGGTTATAGCAGTTGTTGCCCCTGGTTGTAGCAGTTGTAGCCCCTGGTTGTAGCAGTTGTTGCCCCTGGTTGTAGCAGTTGTTGCCCCTGGTTGTAGCAGTTGTTGCCCCAGGTTGTAGCAGTTATTGCCCCTGGTTGCAGCAGTTATTGCCCCTGGTTGTAGCAGTTGTTGCCCCTGGTTGTAGCAGTTGTTGCCCCTGGTTGTAGCAGTTATTGCCCCTGGTTGTAGCAGTTATTGCCCCTGGTTGTAGCAGTTGTTGCCCCTGGTTGTAGCAGTTATTGCCCCTGGTTGTAGCAGTTGTTGCCCCAGGTTGTAGCAGTTATTGCCCCTGATTGTAGCAGTTGTTGCCCCTGGTTGTAGCAGTTGTTGCCCCAGGTTGTAGCAGTTATTGCCCCTGATTGTAGCAGTTGTTGCCCCTGGTTGTAGCAGTTGTTGCCCCTGGTTGTAGCAGTTGTTGCCCCTGGTATGTTAGATTGACAACCTGAATTGAGCATGCCCTTTAAGACTCCTGCATTTTAAGTCTTTTGCTTGAGTATGTTGGGCGGATATGTGGTAATAACCGGATGAATCAAAGACTTAAGATCTTTGATCTTACTAGCTGTGTATGTTGGTTAGGTATGTGGTAATAGCCTAATGAATCAAAGACTTGAGATCCATCTATACTGATATTTTTGACGTTATTAGATAGATAATTCTTTACTATGGAGGCTGTAACATTGAAACAGATGTAATGTTAGTTTAAAACAAACAGGCTAATTTATGTTAGGTGGTGAGTTAATAGCATGTATTTTTGTGGTCTGTTTTAATACCTGTAGTGTACTTATGTTTTGTTTTTTTTTTAAATTAAAATTCAGTGTGTTTATTGTTTTGAATTTATTGATGTTGACATTCAGAACGTTATTTAGCATGGTATTTTTATAAGCGTATAACATAACAGAGGTTTGTACTAAGATTTGTAAACATAGGTCTCACTTATACTGGTCAGGGTGGGTAGAAGCTTATTTCAGGCAACTGTTTGAATGAGTTTTATATTTAACTTTCAGTGAAGGAAGTCAGTATTGCCAATGGTGGGTATTTCTATTTCATGCAGCTGTTATAATAAGTTTTATATTTAACTTTCAGTGAAGGAAGTCAGTATTGTCAATGGTGGGTATGAGAAGCAAGCCCCACAAGTTGCCCCCAAGCCCTCTGGCAAGCCTGTCCAGCGAACATCTGTGGACAACTTGTTGGACCAGCTTGAAGGTGTTGGACCAGCACCTGGCAGGTATGACACCATCTGTCACATCTCTTATTGAACTTATTGTTGCGCTGCTCTATACCCTTTATCAAATCCCTTATTTAACAGATTGGTATACAAGTCTAGACATCTAGTTTTTCCAGAGTTTAAAAAAAAATGTTTGTGCATTGTTTTCAGGTTCCCAGTAGACCCACATTACCAGGAACTAAGTTCAGTCACCACCAACCATTCCCACTATCTTCATGGTCCCACTGCTGTCTCGTATCCAGCTTCTTCATCCACCTCATCCACTTCATCATACCAGCATCCACAGACTGCGTCCACAGCCACAAAGGAACTGGATGAGCTGATGATGTCACTGTCAGAATTCAAGGTGGGTGGTAGGCACCTGTTACCTCAGGTGGTAGGCACCTGTTACCTCAGGTGGTAGGCACCTGTTGCCTCAGGTGGTAGGCACCTGTTACCTCAGGTGGTAGGCACCTGTTGCCTCAGGTGGTAGGCACCTGTTACCTCAGGTGGTAGGCACCTGTTGCCTCAGTGGTAGTATCACATTACACCTGCTACATGTGACCTAGATTCCTGATGCCTGTTACCCCAGTGGTAGTATCACATTACAACTGCTACAGGTGGTAGTATTCATATTACACCTGCTACAGGTGGTAGTATTCACATTACACCTGCTACAGGTGGTAGTATTCACATTACACCTGCTACAGGTGGTAGTATTCACATTACACCTGCTACAGGTGGCAGTATTCACATTACACCTGCTACAGGTGGTAGTATTCACATTACACCTGCTACAGGTGGTAGTATTCACATTACACCTGCTACAGGTGGTAGTATTCACATTACACCTGCTACAGGTGGTAGTATTCACATTTCACCTGCTACAGGTGACCTAGTCTCACCAGACCTGTTACCTCATGTGGTGATGTTGTAAACATTATGCCAAGCCACCTATGCTTCAGATACCCTTCAGAACTGGGTGGATTCAGGGACCTCCTGCAGTTCTGAGTCATGACCGAAATCTGAACTTGAGACCTTAAGGCTACTAGCCGAGTGCTCTACTTCTTGACCTCACCACCCCTCTAAATACATACTCTATCTTTACTTTACTAAAACTGCTATTTGTTTTCCAGCTCCAAAACAAAACTGAGGTAGAGGAACCAGCCTATGCCAAGCCACTAAAGAGCAGATCCTTGTCCAGCAACAGTCCCACCAGCCCCGCGGCACCTCTGCAGCTTATCCCACAGGAGCGTCAACAGTACCATCAGCAGCAGCAGCAAAATGTAAGCCTGCGTGTAGTTGTGCTCAGTTATGTGGTGGTGTGTTCAGTTGTTTGATGCTGTGGTTAGTCTTGTTTAGATGGTGCATATCCATACTTGGTTTTATTGTCTTCTTTATACATGAAGTCATTTTGAAATGTTTTAGTCTATTTGAATCACCTGTTTCTATGACTAGTGTATCTTTTAAAAGAGATTGTATATCTATCTAGCCCCCTATACTTCCTTTAGTGTGAGTCAGGTACCCATCAGAGCAGAGTGGACTTAATCTAGGATCTGAACTCAAGATTTTAGTAATCACTCATGTGCACTACCTCCCAGCCACAGCATTACATTTATTTTAAAAGTTACTTACCTATCAATACACTAATGATGATGTGGTACAAGTTGAGCCTTTATTAGAGTGTGTTCATGCAGCTTTTCTCTCCTCCTCCCTGTTATTAGATCCAACGAGAGAACGGTCAGCGAGAGAACGGTCAGCTAGAGAGCATGCTGGGAGATTTACAGTCAGACATGAACAGGCAGGGTGTGAACATCAAACAGAAGGGGGTGTGTGCTGCCTGCCAGAAGTCCATTGTAGGACAGGTAACATCAGTTGAATACACCTGTAGAATATTTTAGGACTTGATACTCTACATTATTTTAATTGACATAACTTCTACTTATTCTTCGTTTTTAATTTTACTGCTGGAAGGGATCCCCCTCCAACAGAATATAGGATACATGTCAACTGGTTATGCGCCATTGAGGCCATTGACTCCGATTTCAGCCTGCTTTTCTTTTTGGATTTGCTTCCATAGCCTTTGTTTAACCAAGAACAAACTACAAGGCAGCAGTTGTTTGATTGTGGAGTTGTCTCTCCTAGAAGAGTGGCTGTCCCCAGCTAACGAACCTCATCTGCCCGAGGGTTTGAACTCGAGACTTTTTGGTTTAGCAACCTTGAGCTTTACCGACTTGACCACGCCTACCCCATTGACATAACAAATCTTCACACTTTTCACTTTGAATCTGCTCATCAAAAAGTTCTTTTGTGTCTTCAATTACACAAAGATTCCATTTTTATTTTCTGTTTCCTTTAATTTTTCATTAGCCATACTATTAAAAATACAACATTGGAAAACAAAAGATTATTCAAAGCATATTTTCCTTAATGTTGCTGTTACATTTGTGTTCAATTTACTTGTAGGTTATTGCAGCCCTGGGTCGGACTTGGCATGTAGAACATTTTGTTTGTGCCCACTGTGAAGAGCCCTTAGGTACACGTAACTTCTATGAGAGAGATGGTATGGCTTACTGTGAGAGGGACTACCACCAGCTGTTTGCACCTAGGTGTGCCTATTGTAATGGACCCATTGTTGATGTAAGTCACTGTAACACCTAGGTGTGCTTATTGTAATGGACCCATTGTTGATGTAAGTCTCTGTAACATTTATGTCAGTTTTTTGCAAGTGGCCTAATGTCAATGTCCTTGTTCAGTGGTTTATTTTTTTCTGGCCAAAATTGTGGTTGGATGGAAGAAATGAGGGTTCTTACATTTTGATGGGAGAAAATTGTTCTTATTGGAAATTTAAGAACATTTTTAGCCTCCTGGAAACGTTTTATTTAAGAATTTTATTTAATTTTTGTTTTATCGGTTGTATCGTTGATGTATGTATAGTGTTGTTGAGCGTCACAGCTTATAACTGCTATCTAGATAATTTCATGCTTTATTTCAAATGTGTTTCTCTATTTACCTAAAATTATTTTAGAACTTTTTACCTCATTTAGACAGTTATTGCATACATGTATAATTATTCAAACAAAATGCTGCAAAAAAATACAATTGTTTAAACAATAATGTCGAAATGTATAGCTATTTTAACAATAGTTTCTCAGGCTGAAGAATATAACTTTTTAAACAAAAGATGCATAAATATATAAGTATTTAGACAGTGTCTATTTAAACAATTGTTTCAGAAATGTATCACTGCCCTAGAGAAGATGTGGCACCCGGAACATTTCTTCTGTGCCCAGTGTGGGCGACCATTTGGTGAGGAAGATTTTCATGAGAAGAATGGGAAGGCCTACTGCAGGTATGGATTACTTCCCTTTACTGCCAGACCTTTATGTGGGCTGCTGTACTTTTAATTCTGTTTGTGTTCTGTTGTTTGTAATCTTTCATGTTAGTTTAATGGGTGACTGGAAAGATGCACAAAGAGGCATTTTTGCTTCATTAAATCGTGCATTTATAGACATTAGCAAAGAATGATTACATTTAGGCCTACATTGTAGCATAATAAAGCACTTCTCCATTCAATGTGTCAAAATTAAAGTGTATTTGTATAAATTGTTGGTATTTGCATATTTTTCTGTTTGTGCTTTTTTCTGGGAGCCATTTTAATGTAGCATTTACTGTTCTGATGTTTGATGTTGTTCTTATGTCCAGTGTAGTTTTAATATCTGATGATGTTCTAATATCTGCTGTACTAACCCACCAGAGAGGACTACTTCCAAATGTTTGCACCAAAGTGTGGAGACTGTACTCAGCCTATCATGTTCTAATGTCCAATGTACTGTTTGAATGTGTGATGTTGTTATCATGTTCTAATATCTGCTGTACTGCTCTAATATCTGCTGTACTGCCCCACCAGAGAGGACTACTTCCAAATGTTTGCACCAAAGTGTGGAGACTGTACTCAGCCTATCATGTTCTAATGTCCAATGTACTGTTTGAATGTGTGATGTTGTTATCATGTTCTAATATCTGCTGTACTGCTCTAATATCTGCTGTACTAACCCACCAGAGAGGACTACTTCCAAATGTTTGCACCAAAGTGTGGAGACTGTACTCAGCCTATCATGTTCTAATGTCCAATGTACTGTTTGAATGTGTGATGTTGTTATCATGTTCTAATATCTGCTGTACTGCTCTAATATCTGCTGTACTAACCCACCAGAGAGGACTACTTCCAAATGTTTGCACCAAAGTGTGGAGACTGTACTCAGCCTATCATGTTCTAATGTCCAATGTACTGTTTGAATGTGTGATGTTGTTATCATGTTCTAATATCTGCTGTACTGCTCTAATATCTGCTGTACTAACCCACCAGAGAGGACTACTTCCAAATGTTTGCACCAAAGTGTGGAGACTGTACTCAGCCTATCATGTTCTAATGTCCAATGTACTGTTTGAATGTGTGATGTTGTTATCATGTTCTAATATCTGCTGTACTGCTCTAATATCTGCTGTACTGCCCCACCAGAGAGGACTACTTCCAAATGTTTGCACCAAAGTGTGGAGACTGTACTCAGCCTATCATGTTCTAATGTCCAATGTCCTGTTTGAATGTCTGCCATTGTTATGTTCTAATATCTCCTGTACTGCCCCACCAGAGAGGACTACTTCCAAATGTTTGCACCAAAGTGTGGAGGCTGTGCTCAGCCTATCATGGAGAACTACATATCAGCCCTCAACAGACAGTGGCACCCAGAGTGTTTTGTGTGTTGGGTAAGTTCCCTGCATTCATTCATGTCTACTTCCTTGTTCTATAATATACAGTACATTGGTGTAAATCCTGTATTGTTAGCTTATATAGAAAACTTGTCATAAACCTAGCTGTTGAGGCTCCATTTGTAAACTTTTATGGTACCCATGGTGTTAAAAGTAAAGCTTCACAATACTTAAATTAAATAGGCCGCTTATAAGTATTTTTTATTATATTCCGAATGGGATGGCGTGGTTGAATGGTAGAGCATACTACTCTAACCTGAGAGTCTTGAGATTGAATTTTGGTTCAAGTCAGTAAAATGTAATTTAGTCCACCCAGCTCTTAATTAGTACCTGACTTGCATTAGGGAAAGTTAAAGGCAGCTGGGCATAGTGCTGACCACGCAATCCCTTAATGCCTAGGTCATAAAACAGGTTAACTCAACTCTACTTCCCTTCCACCTTGGACTATCAGGTTAAAAAGGGAACTTGATTTTCTATTTAGAACATTGTGTTCAGATAGTTGGTTATTATATTGTGCTGTAAATCTGCTCTGTAAAAATTAGTTTCTGATAACAACAAAAACTTAAGACATGAGCACCTTTCTGTAATTGTTTTCTTGTGTTTCAGGAATGTCGCAGCACCTTTGGAGTGGGTAGTTTCTTCGACTATGAAGGCCTGCCGTACTGCGAGATGCACTACCACGCCAAGAAAGGCTCCCTGTGTGCGAGCTGTGAGAAGCCCATCACCGGGCGTTGCATCACCGCCATGTTCAAGAAGTTTCACCCCGAGCATTTTGTCTGTGCCTTCTGCTTGAAACAGCTGAACAAGGGAACGTTCAAAGAACAGAATGACAAGCCGTATTGCCATCCTTGCTTTGTCAAGTTGTTTGGTTAGCGCCGCCATACACAACTTTCATATTTTTTACTGGTGAAGAAATACGGCTAATTAGCCTAATAGGTAAATGCTTTTTACAATTGAAAATTAACTGCATTATTCTGCTTCTTAAGATACTTTATATAATTTTTTATGATTGTTTTTTTTTAATATAACTAACTTTAACACACAAAAATTCATCAGATGTTGAAAGAGCTGTTTTATTGGCTAGTGTTTGTTTTCTTCAAAATAAGACAAATATTATGTATAGAATTTTACATTTTCATGTATGAAAGTAACTGTTAAGTTAAAAATTGTTTTTTGGGTTTTAAGTTCTAACAAGATGTGAAGAAAAAGAAAATATTTCTTTAAGAACGCACTTGTAACTTGGTACAAGTTGAAGCAGTAAAAACATGTAGCTGCTTATGTGTAAAGTATTATCAATTTTCTAGTTCATGTTTTTGTAGACCTACTGTGATTTCTAATTTTAAGACCAGACAAATGAGCTTCAACTATTTATTGAGTGAGTACTGGACCACAGTGGATGGTGTGTTGAGTTGTGCATGTTGGTTTCATCATATTTACAGGTGTGCATAGAACTGTTTACTATTTGTGTTTCTTAGTGCTGAACATGCCATCTTGAGGCTAGTCCACCACCTAATCTGCTCAATCTCTCTGCTCCTTTCTCTCTTGCTACATTAAACACAAGGGCAGTTATTTTAGGATATCACACCAGAAGCTAATGATTAGATTTTGTAAATTTAAACTTATAAACGATGACTTTATCTGAGTATAATAAAATGTTTCATATGAATGCTTAACAACAACCATGATATTAATATATGTGACTGGATTCTGATTTATGTTGTCACCTTATAAATTATGATATTGCTGCTTTAAATGAAGACCAATTTTTATAGGAAATTTTTATCATTCAAATATTCTTTATTAAATAAATTAATACATGTGCTTCTATTATACATTGACGATTGTCAATGAAATCTGATATTCTTGTTAGATTTATAAGTTAAGAATACATATTTTGTCTTGTCTTGTTCCTATTAAGGAAACATAATACGAATTTGTCACTGTAATTCTGTTGACGACATGTATTTTGATGATGTGAGCGCAGACTAGCATTTGGTAGCTTACTCTCTCAGTCAAATAATGGGGAATATAGTTTCATTTGACATCCTACCTTGCCATGTGTACATATTGCTTTGTGTTAAATAAAGAAATAATCTCCATTACTTTTATGTACACGTCAAACAGTTTTAAGCTCAGAGGTGTAAGAATATTTGACAAGAGGTGTAAGAATATTTGAAGGACTATTACTTTTTTTACCATTGGAAGTTTAGAGGTGGGAGTTATTTGCTTTAGTTTATTGCTTCTGTGATAGTGGTTTCATATGCCAGATACATTTTTATATTAACTAACCAAATACAAGATTATAAATGCTTAAATTGGATAGATATGTTTTTATAATACAGAACCAAAAAGAAAAGAAATTTAATAATTTCAAATGGGGCAAAAAAAAGAATTTCTTTTGTTTTGTATCTTTGTTGGTATGCAGCTGGTGAAAGTGTGCTTTTTAAAGACACTTCTTTTGGAAACTGTGTACTTCTGGAGTGTACAGCCCTGTTTTAAGTAACTATTATGTTAGTTTTTGCAGTTGTTTTGTATATAAAGGGTACATCTACTTAAAGTACTTTGGTTTGATTAGCACCTGTAGATAATTAATGTGCCTTGCATTGTCTGGGTCTTAATTTCATTCATCAGGAAATGTCCTGGATAACATGTTGATGTTCTAACATTTGGTGTCAGTCTGTTAATATTGAGCAGATCATAGAGATATTTTTACTTTACTTAAAACTTGTTAATGAATAGGAAAAACAGACCCATTGTGCATCAGATTTGGCCATTGTAGAAAATGTTAGATTCAAGCGAACCCTCCAAGACTCAGCCACTGTTGTCTGCAGCATGTTAATATCTAACCGTTGATATCTTATACCATGTATGCCCATGTAACGCCTGTCTGTACATATTCAATAGAACATATTGCACTTTATATCCATTCATCGTTGACTTAAGTTTTTTTTAGTGTGTGCTTCTGATGTGAGGCTTTTGTGGGATATCAGAATCAAAATAAGGGAATTATTTATGTTTGGGTCATAACCGGATTTATTGCGGCAGTATTTGTACTTCACAAATTTGGATTCAGAATTTGAAAAAAAGTCATTTCATTTCCTCAACTGGCAGCTTCTATCTGCTGAGTTGTTGCTCTTTTTGAGACTTGATCTGCTGTACAGTGATTCCAACCCTAGGCTAGCAACCCAAATTGGAAGGTTCAGACAATACTAGTTGATCCATTGATTGGAAGATTGCAACTTGAGTCTACCAAACCCAATGATGAGAATATTCACACAAGACCCCCAACACAAGACCCACACACAATACTCCACAGTTCGACCACACATTATAACAAGTCCCATGTCAGTGTTGATACACAATTTTATTGTAATTTTTAAGAGGAAAAAAAAAATGGTGTGCATGACAAAGTAGAATGTTATCATAATTATAAGAAAGGGGAGGGGAGGAAAAGGCCAGATAATAAGCAGAAACTGAAAATTAAAAAACAAGTAATGGACCAAAAATTAAAATAGATGATGTGGTTTTATATTTACAACAAACAAGACTTGCGCCTATTTAGTCCACTCTAGATAGCCTGGGTTAAGGCTAACTAAACCACTTAGTTAGCTTTAAACGTGTGGCTAGGTAGCGTGAACGATGTGGTCAGTTTAATTAACCTAGTTATTTACAATTAGGATGCTTGTTTTATTCTGAACAACTGAAATGGAGCAGAGAAAAAAGTATTTCAATTCCCATTAGCAATAAAAAGATTGCGTACATTCAGGACTTAAGCGAATTGATTGGGGTGATGTAAATAAAATATTTAGAAAAAAAATTTAGTTAAAAAATATTTCAGTTGCCTCAATAGATTTGGCACTCAGTTCTCACATGTAAAAAAAAAGAACTGTATAAACTACATTTACCCTTGTTTTAAAATAAAATACAAAATTGGAACTACTCTTTTTCTCACTATTAAAACTACTTTTTAAAAAACCTCTCATAATTGCATATTTGATACTACTATTTTACATAACAACTAAAGACGCAGGAAAAAGACTAGCATGTTTCTTCCATACAAAAATATTTGACTTGTGCAAAGTGGAAATAAAAAAAAAACATGCTGTACGTTTGTGTTCATTGTAATCAACATATTTCAATATTGTGACACTTCAATAAACTGTTTATTTGACAAGTCACTCAAAAAAAATGACATTTTTGGTGAGTTGAAAATGTTTATAAAAAAAAAATTACAAATTTTACAGCTCAAAATATCCTTCTTCAAAATTCATTTTTTTTTTCATTCTTTTGCAACGAATGTGAAACAGGTGCAAGTCAAATCAGATCATGGTGTGAGGTTCATATTAAAATAATTTAATAGGAAGACAACAACAACTGCTTTTCCTGGTCGAACTACCTACAAAAAACTGACCTATCACACACAGGCATGTGGAGAATCAGTTCAAACAATAGTTGTCTACCTTTACATTAATTGCAACACTGGTTGTGGAAATTGCTTTCATGTAGTTAACCTGGTTGATATTTTTAACACGCGGAAAAAATTCTCAACTTATGCATCCAAAATTAATGGTGGCATTTAACTCAACTTACACACCTAAGCTCATGATTAATTTTTTGTATATATTATTAAAAATGATTGTTTATCTTAGTTAAAAGCAAGTAAAATTTTAAGTAGTTGTAAATATCTTTAATAAAAGCAGCGCTGAAAAAAAATTACTAGCTGATATTTACATTTACCCAAGTTTTGCAGAATTTAAAAAAAAAATGATAAAATTAATTTCAAAGGTGAGTAGTGGAATAATGAGGTGGAGATTATTGGAGAAAAATCATTTTCATAACATTTACGCAAAATAGTTTTATCAGCAAAAATAAAGTTACACTTATTTCTCATCCATTTCCAGTTTGTCATTTTAAAATACACTTAAAGCAATTGGGGATTGTAAGGTTGATAAAATATAAAGCCTTGCATGAAAATAATTCATTGGTTATAATATCCATGGAAAAAATAAAGAATGCAAACAAATGGACTGAAATATTTTGTGGAGACAGTACCGTTAAATTAAGCCTGAAGCTGATATTACTTTAATTAAATTTTTTGGTAATCAACTTCTTTTAAATAAGTTTAGTACTGACAGTAACAAAAAAAAAATAAAACATGCAAATCAATTTCTATATTTAAAAAAAACTATTTTGATCTAGATATGTCATCAAATTTTCTAACCTTTTAGAGCTTAATGATTATTTAAGACTTTTTAGTTTATAGAAATAGCTATGGCTGCAACAAAATCAGGCAGATCAATAAAAATCTAGCATGACTTGGTCCACTAGTTCAAAGATTAAGCTGATAAACACACAAGCATAAGTTCCAAATTCTTATTTTTCGTACCCTTAAAGCTTTCCTAATCTACTCATGACAATTTTCCATTTCATCTAAAAATTCTAATTTTAAATAAAGCTTTTTTTTTTTTAAAATAAATAAATTCCATTGCATTTAGAAACTGATAGAAAAAAAAAAGATTTTTTTTTGAGGTCAGAAGTTGAAACAAGAGAGAATACTTGAAACAACAAGACAATGATAGTAAAGTAGTACAACACTGACTATTGCTTATTTCTTGGTATGTGGATCAACAACAGATACAAGTGGAAAATAAATAAACACTTTTCAGATCTTACCTTTACGTTGTCTCGCTTTACATGTACGCATTATATAAATATATACAAGATCTTCGGAATTTAACATCTAATTTAAATTAGCTTTCATGATTTGTGGAAATAAATGAAAACTGACAACACTTCTAAAAATAAATAAAATTCAAGTTTGTAAGGGGTGACATAAAAAAAAATTTAGATTTTATGAAAGCATCACAGAAATATAATTTCAAATAGAACTCTTTAACTCTACAATTTGTACTAGATAAATACTATTTCTGTCTATCACAAGTAAAAATAATGTATGATATTTTGTTAATCTATTTAAATAATGTAGAATTTTAGGATTATCTTCGAAAATTAAATTTGGGATAGTTTAAAACATTTTGGCATAATAACCAAAAAAAAAATATAAATTAAAAAAAATAGGAAGGGTGTGCCATTAAAAATTTGCATAGTAAAGAAAATGATTTTAAAAAATAAATTAATTAAAAAAAAAACATTCATAAAATCCCACACCTGATAACCTTTGAGACATGAAAACAAACCAAAAAAAAAAAAAAACAAGCTAAATCTACTGAGATCAATCCAAGTGTGTGTGCCTTCATAAGCACACAACCAATGGAAGTTTTCGCTACTTTGTACTTTATAAAAAAAAAACAAAGCTGAAAACAAATTCCATTATGATTGTACCCTCATAAGTACATGGTTATTGTGATATTTGTTTTTCTTCCCATAATAAGTTTATATCTTGTAAGTACAGGTTTAATTGAGAAAGAAAAAACATCAGCAAATTTCTGAATTACAACAATTATAATTTTTAAAAATGCTTCCTGATTAATAAATAGCATTGGAAATGCAGACCTTTTTTTTTAAAAATAAATACAAGCAGTTTATGCTCCTCATCCAATCCACTAAAAACTATAGCTAGGCTACAGAAAGACTTTTTGGTCCAGTTATTCCAATGTGTTTCCAACATTTAAAAGAACATTCTCCTATTCTGTTTTATGATTTTTCCAATAATTCCAACTATTAAAATGAAAACTATCAATATGAACATTTAATTTAAATGTTTCATAATCAATTATACCATTATACATGATTCATAAAAAGTACTTATTGTAACCCTGAAAATTTGAACTCTGAATGTCTCAAGGTTGATTTTAAATCAATTTTTAATGTGTTAAATTTATATTCATCTGTTTTAATATTATATAATACATACTTCTCTCATAGGCTAAATGATTATGATTAAAGCAAAGTAGATATTAGCATACATCTCATCCACAACAAAACATGAGGAAAAATTAATTTGTGAAAAACATGATATAACAGTAATAATTACCGATTGTATTAATTATTGTATTTATAATGTGGTTAAAAATACATATAAAAAGATAATCAAATATATCAGATGTAAATATGTACAGTGTGATTAAGTCATGTGATTATTAAGTGTGAATTTGTTCTTTAAGGTCCAATGCCAGATACAAGATACAATAAACCTGAAGCTTGGTTTAATAAATAATGAAATAAAAAGGGAAATTTAAAACACGAATCAGTTATAGAACATGGAGAGAAAAATTTTACCGAATTAAAATCCAGATAGATTTTTATTCCACTCAAACCAGAAAACAAACAGCACAAAGTTATGGAAATAAATGGACCAGGAGTGAGACAGATTGTTTATCTATTCAATTGATTTCTTAGATTGATATGTACTATTTGATAAAAAGTCTTTTTTTTTTAAATTAAAAAAAAAAAACAATAGCTCAAAACAAGTTTCATAAAGAAACTTCAATATTTCTCTTGGATCAAATAAAATATTAAAATAGTTTTGGATATGTAAATTTTAGTTTAATTAGTAAAATATATTAATCATTTTATTAACAACTTTTCTTTCACCCATAGTTACGCATGTGTTTGTTGAAAGTAGTGTGTGTTATTTAATGTTGAAATTTTTAGAAACGATTATTTAGATCTTTAAAAAAAAAAACTTTTATAAAACTCGTCATTTACATCTGGCTTTCCCAAAATGGTTTATATTTGAAACCCAATCCAACTCTGTGCAGCGATACGATTTTAAAATTTGACTGATAAAAAAGAAAGAAATCTAGTCCTGTGTTTAAATACATGAGTTCCCTCCCTGTACACCCTGTTGTGATTTCTGTGTTGTGGTGTCAAGCAGTGGCATAGCTCTACATTTCACTGGGGCTGACCCTCCACCTTTGTACATTTTCACAAATCTGAACATGTTCCATTCAATGGCTGACAGCCCTGCTACTTCCAACCACGCTAACACCACCGCGCCTTTGTAACAATGAGGTGAAAAATAATTGATATCACAAAGAAGAACCAGAGTTAACACTTTCAATATAAAAAACCATAACAACATGAATGTATACAATTCAGAAGAATGACCAATCATAAACGTAAAAGAAATATAAAATAGGGGGGACATGTTTTAAGTCCAATGGCCTGTTGATCAAACTATTACTTTCACCATGCCCATCTCAAATAGAACCCAACAACCAATATGTGATTAATATGTTTTAAATGTAACTCAAGACAAAAAAAGTTTTTCTGCGAGTGCACACAATTCCTTGCACTATATTTATAATAGCATGCATTCATTTTATATTAACATTTAAAAATGGAAAAAAATATTGCTTTAAGATAACTTTAATTTTTTTTTCTTTTGCGCATAGAACATGACACTAGTGCACAAAGGTAAAAGATTGTCTTAAATAAATTTGCACCTAATATTTTGTATTTGATTGAGAACTTTAAAAAAAAATTTTAAGTTGATATTCCCTTTTAACATAGTTTCTTTGAAAGGAAATATTCAGTATAAATTTATATTAAATTTCTGAATGCTTTCTAGCTAGATTTAAACCAGTTTCTGTCCCTACAAGTGTGAGTATGCTATCACCTAAAAAATCATGTGCAATTTTTTAATGTTTTTTTTTGTGACATGAGTAAGTGGCAGCGCACTCTTATATGATACATTAGTATTTACACAGGTAGAGTAAGTCAATCAGAAAATGGAGGTGCATGGAAGCCTTCAATGTAAGATACTTGTAAATACAAAACAAAGCAGATTAAATCTTTGTACTCAGATCACAATTTGTTAAACAAGATTCAAAGGGAGATTACTACTGTTAAATGAGTTTGTGCAGAGGAAGTCAACTTTTGTTTCACTTTTAAAAGCTAAATGAGTAGCTACTGACATTTTAAATGAGGTTCTATCAGATCAAAGAAGAGGTAAAAGTTTAAATGTTTATAAAACCAACTCTGAAAAGGGATATTTTTTTTAAAAGTGTAAATATTTATAAAATCAAGTCTGATAAAATATATTTTTTTTTCACACATCTGCAAGACAATTAAACTAGATGATGATTTGGACCACAGAATGGAAATTTAAGAGCGAGTCCCCGGGAAATTTAAAAAAAAAACTAACCTACAAGATGTTTCTCCCTGAGATGAGTTACATTTCTAAAGGTTTCAATGTCGCCCAGACATTTCGTGTCAACTTCCTAGGACGGTACATTGGCTGTCATGGTCGCAATAAGTGATCGAGTGGAGGGGGTGGGGGAGGAAATAATTCACGACTAGTTACTGGTCAAAATGGCTGTACTACATGACATACTACATCACAATTTCACAAACATGGCCAGTTCTTGTTTTTAAATTACCCTGTAAGTTTTTCACCAAACAAATTATAGAGGTGTCATTGCATGTTCTCTTTGATGAAATATATTTTCCTCAATATCAAACAGGCATTGAAGGAGATTTTTTCAAAAATGCAGAAGCTGATTAGAAATTAAATTCTGGATTAAATGATTGAAATTCAGAATCGGAAATTAAAAATTTGAATGTAAGAATAATATATAAAAAAAAATTAATAAAAACAGTTCTTACTGCAATAATAAAACAAAATAAAAATGTGTTTTTTAAAATAAAATCAAAGGTTAAGTATTTTAAAACCTTAATCAAAAATTGAATAATATTGTTAAATATGTGGAACTTTAAAACAAAAAGATTTACTTTATAAGCATAGCAGTTAAATGTATTTAAAGGTAAAGCATTAATATCAAACATAACTGGTTACATTAGGGTAAGAGCATTTACAATGTAGGTGTCCATTAAATACACAATGATTACACATTTATAAGTTATTAGTTTTGCATATGGATTTTATTTTATTACAATTATGTAAATAAACACAAATTGGAATTGTGTGCTAGTATTTACTACTGGCTTATTACCACAAGATGTGGTACCGGGTAGTGTAGATTAAAATAAAATTTATATCAGGATAAAAAAAAATTTCATTTGTTTATCATCACTTAGTAAACATACATCACAATTTTAATTTTTTTTTTAAATTTTCAACTCCAAAATGTTGGGTAAATATAGTTTTATCTGAACAATATAAAATATGAATTAATTTATGCTTCATAAAGAACACAATAAAAATACCCAAAGTGGGCTGAGACAATCGGCAAATGAACAAATGAAGGTGACTGCATGGGAACGTAATCATTTTAAAACAAAAATACTCATTTGTATACTGAAAATTTAGAATATTTTATTATAAAATAACCGTCAAAATGTAGTCGACAATTACACTTAAGAATGTTTAAAATTAAATCCAACATTGAAAGTTATTACTTTAAAAATATCGTTGCTCCAAAATAAATAAGACCACAGTCATTGAAAAAATACATTGGTTTAAAAATTTGTCACAGTATAGAAATGGGTAGAGTTTGCTGATTTTTAAAATTGCCTCCACTTGCGATTTTTCCTTGGGTAGCATGTTCGGATGCTACAAAAACTGGACTTGCACTTGCTGCTTACTGCCCCTGTCCAGTGGTCACACTGGACTCGTGCGGCAGGTAAATGTCTTTAAAAATTGCGTCCTGCCAACAGAGCACTAGCTAGACTGGGATTCTGGAACAGGAAGAAAAACATAACGATCAATTAGTAATAATTATTTAAATAATTAATTTTTTCACGGTTTAGAGTTGCATGTGAAAAAAAGAATTCAGCTACATCCAGTCAAATCATTGTCTGTTCTTCGAAAGTTAAAATAATTATCCTTTCTTTTGAATAAGAGCTTTAAAGATAATCTAAAAATTACCCATAGCATTGTTTTTAAAGCACTCAGAGATGGATTCTAAAATAAACCGTCTTCATATAACTTTAATGATTAAAATATACACATAATAAGAATAAAAATTAACTACAGAGGACTAATTATTTAAAGGGTTGTTAGGAATTTTGATTATTTATATTTTTTAAATATCAAAGAGGTTTAACATGCTGTAAAGAATAATTGTAAAATTTTCTACATTTGCTAAGTATGGGCACTACAGTTAATTTTTTTTTTTTTTTCTTGCATTAGGTGGACTACAGTATTTCTAAGTGTAAGCTGATAGTGTCTGTGAAATACATGCTGTCATTGTTAGATTTTTAAAAATATAGATCAAGGTATTCTGAAACAATTTTTTTTTCAACTACTATAGGAACAGCATTCATTAATTGAAATGGAAGATATTCTGAAATAAAACTATTTTAAAAAACTAAAGGAACAGCATACATTTGTTTAGTTGGAAAAGATAAATAATTCCTGACACTAATTGTAGTAATTTAATAAAACATGCAAAATGTTTGCTTTGTAAAAATATAGAAAAGGTCTCAGTTTGGCAAACAATATCAAATACAAGGTGAAACTAACCATACTAAATCAAAACTTTTAAGATTCATATTATAAAAAATAGAATATATTGCCAAACCAAAAATGCTAATAAAAAAATATAAAAAAATAACCTATTTTATTTTTTAATTGTTTTAAAAAAAAATGTGTAAACAGGAAAGAAAATTTTATATGACAACAATAATGAAGGAATTTCCTATAAAACTAGGTCATCTAACAAAGCAAAATTTGATGGCTATAAAACTAGAGGACGAACTACAAGACTTCTATTAGATTTTTAGGCATCCCAAAGCCGCTATAAACTAGTAGCATCTAAAGAAATGAACACAACTGCTACACGGCTGTCTACGAGAGATGTATTATGGGATTGTTAACACTAATGCTTCTAGTGCTGGTACCTTTGTATTCTTCAAATCTTTTTACAACCTATTTTATCATTGATCCTCCGTCAGTGAAACCCAGCATTAAATGTGGTGGCTACAAGTCCCTGGCAATGACAAATGGTACACAAAAAACATGAGAGCTAAACTGGCAAATGGTTTGTTTTACTTAACTCCAGCTGTGGCTTAACTCCCTTGTTTTTCAAAATAAAGTCATTGTATTTTTGAACAGTTATTTCACCAGTAACCACAATTGATTAATTTCCAGTTGTAAATGAACATAATTACATGTCTTATAAAGACAAAAGAATTCATTCATGTTATTGTCAGTAAATATATTTAATTTGTATCTTTAAGTTAATTAATTTCCAACTGTAGATGAATATAATTACTTGTCTTATAAAGGCAAAAAATTTATTCATATTACTGTCACTAAATATATTTAATTTTAATTTTAGTTAATGTATTTCCAATAGAAGATGAATATAATTACTTGTCTTATAAAAAAGAATAATTTATTCAGTAAATATCTATAATTTTAATCTGGAAAAAATGGAGAGCTTCCTAAAAAAAAAAACCTTAACTGGTAAAAATGATTTATTTTATTGAGAAAAAATGAAAATCATTTGAAGATGATTGCGTCCAGAAATAAGCAAACAAAAAACTTACCCTGCCCAATCCAAAAGCAGTGAAAGCCCCAGGCTGAGGGGAGGTGGCGGCGTTGTGCTGGATGTACGTGACGCTCTCCTGTGAGTACATGTCCATTGGGGTGGGGGGAGAGTTGGTGTATGCCCTGTTCATGGGGGAGGTAGTGGTCGGGTAAGATCCATATCCTCCAAGCACTGTAGCCCCTAAACAGAAAATGTTTTAGTCACCGGTCAAACAAAACGTGTAGGAACAGATTGTCTGACTGTAGCCCCTAAACAGAAAATGTTTTAGTCACCGGTCAAACAAAACCTGTAGGAACAGATTGTCTGACTGTAGCCCCTAAACAGAAAATGTTTTAGTCACCGGTCAAACAAAACCTGTAGGAACAGATTGTCTGACTGTAGCCCCTAAACAGAAAATGCTTTAGTCACCGGTCAAACAAAACCTGTAGGAACAGATTGTCTGACTGTAGCCCCTAAACAGAAAATGTTTTAGTCACCGGTCAAACAAAACGTGTAGGAACAGATTGTCTGACTGTAGCCCCTAAAATGTTTTAGTCACCAGTCAAACAAAACGTGTAGGAACAGACTGTCTGATTGATTGTAACTGTGAGGACAAGGGCTGTGGAAGCAAATCCAGGAAGAAAAGTAGGCTTAAGTCTGAGTCAACAGGCCATAACATGTAGACACCTATGACTTCAGTTGGAGGAAATCCCCACCAGTATGATAGTTGAGAACACAGAAGATGATTTCTCATTATACACATCAAGCAAGATGTGTAGGAAGAGATTTTTTTTATACATATTCACACAAAAAAATATTTGTAGTAACTGTGATTGTTATTTTACAAAGAAAAGTGTTATTTTTCCTATTAGTCCTCACTCTATGTTAAAGGCAAATGGTACAGTCAATTTTTCTCTCTTTTAGCAGCTTTGACAAATATTTCTATAAAAAAAAGCTACCAATCAAATAAGCTTGTACAAGGGAAAAGGCAACAGAACAAATTAACTCTCTGCACCATACTATGGCTATTTGACTATTGGGCTTTTCTTAAATTTGCTGAAGAATTCATGAAAGGCAAAAACCTTATTTGTAAATCTAGACTTAACCTGAACAAAATAAAAACTTTTTTGTGAAGACAGATTTTACCTGAATACAACTCAAATCAATATTTGGGAAGACAGATTTTACCTGAATACAACTTAAATCAAGACATTCTTTTACCTGACCAAAATGAAAACATTTGTGAAGCGATTCCAGACTTTACCTGATCACAACATCACCTGCTAAGTTGCTTCAGTTGTCTGTTGTAAGATGAGATTATCCACCATAATCTTTTATTTTTAAGATTACCAAGCAAAAACAGACTAGATTAATCCAATTTAATTTTTTCACCTGGACTAAATTTTATAATTTCTGATTAGGTTACATTTTAATTTCAAAATTATTTTGTATTTTGTGGCAGCTTTCTGTGTGGTTTAAACTTTACAGATGTAATGGATCTTGTTGTTTATTTTTTCCTAAAAAAAGTCTTTAAGGTAATCCATCTTCAATGTCTCTGTTAATTTTGAATATTATTTTCACAGTTATTTGAGCTTCCTTAAACAAGTAGTTTGACTGAGTTGTGATCCTCTCAGTATTGTCTCGAAGGCCAGAGCAGGTGGGAACCAGACATTTTCTTTGCTTGTGGTGAATTGTAACTGGCATGCTTTTTTTTTGTTCAGATATTTTAACTTAGAAATTTTTTATCATATTTTAAAATTTTTTTATTAATATTTCTGATTGTTATATGTGAAATAGCTACTAGCACATTCAGATAATTTATAATGAAATTTATAACAGTTTTGTTCTAAATTTTTATTGTTAGACAATTATGTTTAAAAATCTTTACACATATTCCTGATTTTTTTTTTTCTAGTGAGCCATGTTGATTTCAATATATTTTAATTTGAAAATAACATTGGCATGCTTTATATTTTCACACTTTGATTATTGGAAATAGTTTTTATTCCATCTTTCATTCTCTTCAGCTTTAAGATGGTTTAACACATCATATCTACGTCAATTTTTTATCATGTATGCCACAATAATGACTGGAAAGTAGTTTTCAAACTGTTAGTTCTTGCATATTTTTTGTTTTAGTCTTTAGCATCCACGTATGCTATTGGAGGTAAACTTTTTAAAACTCAGATCTGATGTTCTTTTAGAAAAATTCTCTGCGATTCTCCTCTTTTTTAAAACATATAAACTTCATCATATAAATATATTATGCTTTAAATGAATAGAATTTAGAATATAATGAGAAAGAAAGGTAGAGTTCAAGCTAATACAGTTGAATGAGAGACAGAAAGAAAGAATATCAAAAGTGATGGTCTAAGTAACACATGCAGAGCTAGGAAACTAATGGAACACAAGTGAGACAACAAACACAAAGAGCAGACTAACTAACATAAAACTACTAGAGGCAACTAAAGATTATACACATTATATTCTAACGATATCAGTGCTAAATAATTATGTAGGTCTACAGTGCAAATAACATACATTTTCAAATTTATCCGTTATAGAATGAAATTATTAGTCTTTGCATTTTCTTAATATTTAATTATCAATGATAAATACTTTTTAAAAAAATGATTCTGCTTGTTTTAAATTTGTTAACTTTGTTGATGACTGTTGGCAGTGTTAGTTTACGATCTACAAAAGCTGTTTCTAAAAACTAGTTCACGTTTTCTTTTGTGTGGTAAAATCTATGAACAAAATGTCTTGAGTGAGTCTATGCCGACAGAGAAGTTGACAACTAAACATGACATTTGACAGACGACATGACATGGAATGACACAACATTGAAGCACCCACCAACAGTGTGACCGGCAGCTCTGGACATCAGCTCCCTCTGCTGGTGTGTGGCGGTGGCTAGGGTTAGGGCTGTGGTCCCACTATCGTTACGTGGGGTCAGGGTCTGGGGGGCGGGGAGGGCCAGTGGGGCGGACACTACTGGATTAGCACCAAAGTCTGCATAGGCTGCACCAGCATTGGCCATCATGGCGCGCTCAGTACCAGCAGCTGACAAAGGGAGGTAACCATAGCCAGGGACTAAAATGGACAAAAGGGAGAGAAAAAAAAAGAAAAAAAATAAGAGTTATCTTTTCATCATAATATCAAATTAATTTATATTTTTTTTTTCACTATTAAAAAGCTCAGTGGTAGAGCGCTTAAATTTGGTCCCTGGCTCTGGCATTGCATGGATGGTCAAACCCTGGATTGCACAAACACACACCATTGAGGTTCCAACTTTTTTGGTGGAAAAAGCACATTTAAATGCTTTTTTTTAGTTATTATATTTTAGTTGTATTGACACTAGCAAGATAGACAAGGGGAGGGAAAAACTGCCTGGACAGGGTGCTCCGATGCAAGGGTAAATACAAGGAAACACAGCAGTGATGTCCCATGAAAACGAAGGATGAAATGGGATTAAAATTTTAATTACAGAAAACAGTTAACGACATGTTGACTGTTGGGGAAACAAAGAAAAAAAAAACAAGTTGCTTAGATGGACGACAGATTAAAAAAATAAACAGCTAAAGAAATAGTGAGGTAGTAGTTATAAAAATATCTAGACCTCTACTAGGAATGCCATGCATTGATGATTTGTGTTAGATATCTACAAGCATCTACTACTGAATTTTTTTTTTTCTATTTGCATCAAATTCAATACGAATTTTGGAGCCAAGGGCTGCAAAGGAAATTACGAAAAAAAAAAAGACAACTACTCCAATGGAATGTTTTGTTGTGTTAATTAGGTGTGTTGTCGCAATTTTGATTTAGCCATTCCATGCAATAAGCCAGAGAGATAGAGATACTGGTTTAGAAAATTTTCAAGGGAAGTAAACAATCTGAGATGTTTTCATTTCCCATTTTGGTAACTTTACCTGAAAATCTCTAGCCCAGTCATCTAAGTTATCGGGTTTTATATAGCTTAGATTAAATATATATATATATATCTTATAATATATAACATTTTTAAGATATATCATATTTATTAGATTTATACAGGAACCAGGAAAACAATTTAATACTAAAAATGATTTCGAACTGATTTTGTTTTTAAATCATAAACTGAGCTGATAAAGATTAAGTTAACTGGACTTCACCATTGATTTCGGAGGAGGAAATTAAAAAAGTTTTCCTCTAAAATTGGAATTTTAAAAAATCTTATTCTATTTTCCTGGTTCTAAAAAATTACAAGGCAAACTTGTGTGAATAAATTTACAAAAAAATAAATTATTTAGCTTTGCTTCATTCTCCCCCTATCCAATATTTTCAACATGTGTGCCTTGCTTAGTTCTATGGGTTATGATTTAAAGATGAACCAGCACGGCCAAATAATTTTTTCTATGGCAGTGTGTGGACAGTGAGACAAACAAGACAATTAGGTTGATCTAAATATCTAAACATCTAAAACTTTTAAGCCAGTTTCATAAAAAATGTACATAACAATCATACAGTATATTACAATACAATCTAATATAACCTAAGGTTATTTTTAACTAATTAATTCCTAAGTGCCATTTAACAACAGCTAGAGTACAATAGAAAAATAAAAGATGACTAGATTTGTAAATTATAGGAATAAGATTTTTTTTTTCAATAACTTTTGAAAAATGTAAAACGAAAAAGAAAGAATAAAAACCAAGGCATTATAAAAATAATGTGTTAAAAAAAAATAACAACAAAAACCAAAGGTAATATTACCAACAACAAATAAAAAGAACAACATATTCTAAAAGTAATCATGTCACAATTTCTAATAATAGGCACATACAAAAGTTAATACAAAACAAGAATTAAAGTTAATAAAACAATTATTCACATCAGCATGCCTGCCTTGCTATTTTACATATCACTTGAATATTGAATGTTAGTTTAGATAATTAAAGTTAGTACTTTTCAATTCTGCAATTCTTTATAATCTTTCTATTTGTGTGTTGTATAACAAATTGTCAAAATTAGTACTTATTTTCAAAAGTTCTTAAGAATACTTAAAATTAATTGATTCAGACTTCCTTCACTATGTATGTATTTGAATGATTTTTACTTTTACAAATATCTTACTTTTAAACTTATATGATAATTCATATTTGGCTCAACAATTTAAAGATTTAGTACTGCAAAATTGTAAACATAAAATAAATTCAAATATTTAACTATGTTACAAAAGTAAAAAGTATTATGAATTTGTTTTTCTCCATACAAGTGATTAAAAAGCAATTGCAAATAATTTCTGGAGACCTTTGTTAAGATGTACCAACCACCAGATGCTAAACTAGACAAAATCTGAGCTAAATTGACTTAGTGTACACGGAAAAACCAAGGGAGGGAATACATGGCCTATTCTAAGAAAATGAATAAAATGGTTAATCTGGTGCTATAAAAAAAAGAATTGTGAATACAGTTCCCTCCCTTACCAGGCACAGGGTTGGCCAGAGTGAAGAATGAAGTGTTACATGGGTTAGGTGGTCTGGCCACCTGCATACAAGGTGTTGAGGCGGCGTATTGCGCTGGTCGAGGAATTTGTGGCCCTACGGTGGAGCCACAGGCAAAGACGGGGGTTGCCTGCGTCAGTGTTAGCCCAGGCGGCGCCGACCCCTGGGACATGGCAGTGCTGGTGCTACTTGCCGTGGACGTCAACCCCACGCTGGGAATCATGGTAGGGCCCAGGCTGACTGCGTAGCAACGATTGAGAAAAATAGGTGGTCCAGTGAGATTAACACTAAACGCCAAGAACTAGATCTACATATAGTTAACAAGTTGACAAACTAACCTCTAATATCACCAAAAACATAAACAGACATCTTCACCTACCAATAGAAAGTGAATGTTAAGTCCTTTAACACAGTGAATAAAGGAAAAAAAATCAAAATGAAGTAAAAAATCAAACAAAATTCTAAATGATTGAAATACAAACATGTCACAAAAATTGATTTTAGTTAAGCATGCAGCTGTCTATTACAATACACATGAGCTAAACTACAAATTCATACTACGTGAAAACAAAAAACACTTGTATTTAATCTTTCATATTTGGGTACTTTAACTTGAAAGAAACTGTTAAGTAATCTCTTATCTAATTTATTTCAACTCAAATACATGCTATTAAAGTTAAAGTAAAAAAAAACATGTTTGACTTGAATTAACTGGATCATTTAGAAGTCCGTAAAAATGTATAATATAGACAATACATTTTAAAATTAAAATTTTAAAATTAAAATCTATGAAGTTTTTTTCATCTAAATTTTAAACAATGTATTATAGAATTGAACATATCACTAAATAACCAGTGCTAGTAATTTCAGTGAATGAAAAAAAAAAAGCACTACCTAAGATATTTGATTGAAGATAAATAGTTATAAATAAACATTGTTGTTACTAGCTACCAATACAATCTAATTTTAAAAGATGCACAAATTTTGCAGTCTACACAGCTAAAAATAGTTTTCTAGGTCAGCAAGGCATGCATTTACTAGCCAGTTCTTAGTACAAGTATTAAACCATGTCAAATTCTACAAGCACAACTAAACTCTAACATAAAATGTATAACTACTTTTAAAAAAGTGGAGTATGAGAATAGTTTATGAAAGTAAAAGAGAAAGATGTAATAATCACATTTCTATTATATGATGAAGCTTATATTTCAAATAATTTTTATCACAGAGGCTCTCAACCTTTTTGTTCTATTCCCTAGCATAAATTCTTTTTCTTCAGTACCCTGTAATGCTGTTGATGTAAGCAGGTTATAATGAAATGTAAACAAAAATATATGTTCAAATTACCCTGTGTGTTCTTATGTGTGTGTGTGTGTGTGCTATGGGTTGAGAACCACTGACAATAGAGTCAGAGAAAACAATCATTGAACAAGACATTGCACAGACAATCATTGAAACTTAGATTGCGAAAACAATTTCAAGAAACATTGAAAACTTTTATTCATGTTTCCCTTCCATTCAGCTCAATTCAAATACACAAAAGAGCAAGAAAAAGGTTCACGAAAAAAATCAACAACATTCAACATTTCATCATAAAATTGATATCAATTCTTTTAAAAAAGGTATATAAAAGTGCATTTTTATATAATAAAAAAGTATTCACTACAGCAATATCATTTTAATACACCTTATTTTATTTCAAAACTTTCCTTAGTATCACTCCAATAGTAGGGTTCATATAGTCCTAGACATTTTTCTAATTAAAAAGTCATTAGTCTTTACTATAAATATAGATTTACCACTTGAAAAAAAAATTAATTAGTAAATGGTTAGGAGAATCTAGTCTGTTCTACTTTTTGAGTTGACAAAAAAATGCCTGAGATTTAAATTTTATACAGTAAAAGAATGGATGTGACAATAAGCACATTACTAAGCTGACACATGAAAATTGCAAAAAAATAAATTGCACACTATGGAAGAGGGGAGCAAACTACATTGTTATGTGGGATCAAGTTGAAAATCAAAACAAAAAAATATAACATAGGAATGGGAAGCCAGTTAATATCTTTTTATATATTTTTTTAAAAATATTGTTTGTGGCAAATTGAAGCACAAAAAAAATATACATACAACTGCAGTGTAGATTTGTTTCTACACTTGACATGGGGGTTTAAAAACCAAATTACTTTTCTTGAAATGGTTGCCTTCCATTAAAAGAAAACTTGCCAGTCATTCAAACACACATAGAAATAATTTAAATTTTAAAAGATATGTACATGCATGCATTATTCAAAAATAAATAGTACAATGTCAATAATCATATAAGAAAAAAATGCTGTGAATATTAAAGACAAATTAAGAATGATGAAACAGAAATATACTTTATTTCATTGTTAAGTCCTGCCTGATTGATTCAAAGGTTTAAAAAAATCTGAACATATAAACAAGCATATAAGAATAATAAAAATGGCATTTGTAAATGTATATAGTTTGGCTTGTGTTTGATTTCAGTTTGGTTTGGATGTAAGCGCATGCAAGTATGACAAAGTAAAAGGAAGTTTAAAAGGCAATAAATTGGTGAGAATAGCTGAGTGAATTAAAAAAATGTACACATATCAAAAGCTGCAGAATGTTATTATCATTTTGTCCTTAAAGCACTAACCAATACAAATTTTGAATTTTTAAAATCTTCATCATCTTAACCAAACTAGTAGTCAGCAATCTTTATTTAAAATATATAACCAATGAATGACTATTTATTTGGTTTTAAAAAAAATTCCCAGGCCATAAGATGCTTATTTTAGTTCTCGAATGGTAAACATTATACTAAAACAATTGCTACATGTGTTTCAATTAATAAACAGTTTTTATACTTGATTAAAAGAGAAACATGTATTCTTCACTAAAAGATTTGAAGTAAGCCAACCCCTAAACTTGGCAGTTTTATTTAAATGTGAAGTAAAAAAAAAAAATTTGTGCTGACTACTTTTTGATCGACTGGATCACTCAAAACATATTTAAGGGTGATTAAAGTCAGTTCTTTTGAATTTTAAGTAAAATTTGTAACTATTCGCCCATTTTTATTTACTGATAATAGCTAACCATATAAGGAAGTCAGCCAATGATTTTATAATATAAACTATAGACACGTGAATGTTAATTCACAAGCCTGACTAGTGGTGGTTGTTGTACTACAGTTAAGTAGTTCTTTCAGTCTAATATTTTTAATGTCAATGGAAAAAAAAATGTTTTTAGTGGGTTAAAATTTTATTCAATCAGAAGCTGGTTTCATTATGTAGCTAGCTATTCCTTTTTTTTATATCTGACAAAAATCAATTCATGTGTTTTGAGATTAGTGAAAACAATTCTATTTATAAACCTAAAGTTTGGATCAAACAGTGAATATACAGAAAATATGTGTGATTTGTAAAATATTAAAAATATTATACAAACTTGTTTTGCAACATGCATAATTTATGTTCAAGGAAAAGTTAAGATGAACACCATGGTCCATTTAAATATTTTGTTCATAATTTAAATGTTGCTTCTCTTCATTTGAAACTAATCTAAACTAAAACTAATCCTCTTAAATTTTAGATTTAAAAAAAAAAAACAGTACGTTTTTTTGTCCTCTAAATATTAAATTAACAATTAATTGTAAACATGTTCGATATTCTAAAACTATATGCTAAGCCCATTTGAATAAAAAAATATTACAATTTCTACCTAAAATTTGAAAAAAAATGCTTAAAAGAAAAATTGAGGGCAGAGAGTACACAAGTTTACATAGTGGCCAACAGAAGGCTTTGATTGTTTAAACATTGATTAAATACACATTTACATGAGGTAAGTTTTAGAGGGGGCAGAGAACAGCAATACATTTTGATATCACAGGAATCGTCACTGAACTTTTCATTGAATGTTTCTACCTCTACAATAAAATTTGTATCATTGCCATTTTACAAGCACGACGGAGGTGTTCATTATTTACAGAATAAAATTGGTAAATTGCTAGTTATTCTAAAAATTTGATAATTTAAAACAAAAAATGCCTTTAGCTAGCTATGATGAGCTTTTGTAATACTTAAAAAAAAATATTTAAATACTGTATGTAAAATAAATAAAATTATATTAATAATGTAGAATATCCTAAACTTTTGTTTTAAAATACTGAAATGACTACAAAAATAAATAGGTATTATTTTTTTTCTGTAACCAATATAAACAAACAGGAAACTGGTATTTCATTAGATATGCCCTTTTTAATGCAAGTTTATTATTGCTTCAGTAAAAGAGGACACAGTGAAGTAACTGACTTCTCTCATGACAAACGGTCAACAGGCTCATCAGTTGAGTTCAACACTTTGAAAGATGCATTAGTACCATCAAATGTTAAATGGCTTGAAAAATATAAATAGAATAGTTTATAAATAAAGATCGATAATGAATTTATTTCCTTTTTGAAAAGCAGTTTTGCTTGAAACATCAATTTTGGTGAAGTACAAGTTGAGATAGTGAAATAGAATATATTTATCAAAATATATATATATTGATATTTGATCGACTTAGTCTGGCAAATATATTGTAAAAAAATATGTTTTGCTTTCAGAAAAGTAGGACATTTTAATTTTTTTAATGAACTCTGTTATAAAGAAGTCTAACGAGAAAATAATTTGTTACCTTCATTATTAATATAAGAAGCATAAAGAAATAATTTGTCTTCTAAGGTTTTACTTAATGTAAAAACAATATATAAATGAGCAGAAATGAATTTACAAAGCAACTAAAATTTCAGTAATCTACTCCAGTCTGTATCAATGTAATGACTAATTTCCTAATCCTTCTGCTTTTATCTAAGAAATACTACTGCAATTCTTGAATAATAGATTATCTGTTGACTACAATATACTACACAATAAAATAAATTCATGAGAGTGATATTAAAAAAAAAAAAAATAACTGGTATAAAAAAGTCACAGGGTTGAAAAAACTGGATTGTCTGCCCAAGTGAACAAGCCGGCAGAGTTACACATCTTGCGAAGACAAAAAAGATAGCACAATGAAAAGTTGAATCATTTTATAATACAGGGTATCACAAAGTAGATGGGTGATGAGACATTGAGTACAAATATTACATTAAACAATACATAGAGTTTGTTATTGGTGTGGGACATGCTGCAAATAATTTAGAAATTTAATTAAAATACAATACAACCAGCGAATCAGATGTTTTAGAAAAAAAAATTACCTTAAAGATAAGCAGTGTCATAATTTTTATTAATTATTGTATGTTTAATTATTTTTCTAAAAGTATTTTAAATACTAATGCATTTTATTTCGCAGTATATATGTATAAATTGCAACATTTGTTAAAAAATTTCAAATTCAATAAATAAGTTGGAGATCATTTTAAAACATCTGTGGAATCTACATACAAATTAACTTTAAGCCATTTCCATTGATATTATTTAAGTTAAGTGTTAAAATAAAAAAAAATTTTGGGGCTAAAATATTCAAATAAAGTAGTTTATAATTGTCAAAATGTATTTACAATAGTATTCCTATGTAAAAAAAAACATTGTTGGGCAAAAGAAAAGCTGAAAAATAAAATTATATTCAGAACAATTCCAGAGATTTTATTTGGACTTATTTCAGTGCTACTGGTGTATTCTGTGGCCCAGTGCTCCTGGGCAAGTTGGAAGAGGAGTCACACTGACCCAAGCCTCACAGAAACACCAGTCAAAGAAAACCACAAGACAATGGTGAACATAACCATTCAAATAGTTGACAAATGTAAACCTTCTGAGGGGAGAGTGACACAGAACATTGAGCTTCTGTTAATGTGACACGGCTGTTGTTTATGAAATAGATAACCTCAGGTGATGAAAAGTTAATTAAGGAATTAATTAATTAATTGGTGTGTAGAGATAAACAGGCAGTTGTGAGGGTATATTTAATGAGGTTTTAGCTTCCTTAAACAACATATTGGAAGAAGTTGAAAAATGAAATAAATAAAACATAATTGCTACCCTGATTCCAAATATAAAAGTAAAATATTTACACATCAAAAAATACTTTTAAAAGGCAGTACTCAACAGGGTATTGCTTTCTTGTCAATTTTGGCCCAGCTAACTTTAGAATTATATAAGTTTTAATGCAGTTTTGCATGTCAAATTTGATGGACATATCTAAAACTAAAATAAATAATGAAATACAATATAAATGCAATGGTTCGGATAATAAACATTAAAATTACTATTTTCCTTGGTAAAAACGTAAATTTAAAAAAAAATTTTACCAAAGCTGAATCTCTAACTAAAAAGACTGTTGAAAGTATCTGATTTAATAAATTTGTTAAAACTATTTCACTTCAAATAAACATGAGTAATATTGAAATTAGGCAAAAATAACAATGGCACTAAAAAAGCAGTTTTCTTCATGTAAAAGGAAAATCAATATATTTTTGAAGCATTATATACGGGAGAAAACTTAAAAAGCTACACTCAGCACTACATGCATTGGCTAGCTAATCGCACACTTGATTTAGACGCATCTTATTTCTGTTTAACATGAATTGAACTATTTACCTATTCTCGGTGATGGTTTAAAATAAAATCATGTTTTTAATAAGTTTAGGATATTTAATCCATTTTTATTAGTTTTAAAAATTATTACATTAATTTTAAATTTTATGTTTGGTATACAAAAAAACTAGTCAAAGTCTAGAAAAAACATAAGCCTAAATTTTGAACGCTGAAAGTTTTACATTAATAATGAAATTCTTTTCATCAGAATTATTTTTATAAAAATACTTATTAAAATTGTCATGATTCAGGCACAAAAGTCCGCTGCTTCTTTAAATTCAAATATTTTTTGCAACTGATACTTCGTGGTTTAAAACCTTTTTTGTTTGTTTTAAATTACATTATGTATAGAAATGATTTACATGAAATAAAAATTAAAAAGCTGGAAGATTTTCCTAGCGCATAGCCAGGTCACATTTTGCATTGAGTATGTCTTGCAAGTGTAGGTGACCCTACATTTACAAAATATTTATATGTATATGTATATATATATATATATAAAATAATATATAAACGACGAACAATTATTATATGTACAGAGCTTGGAGAACTAAATGAAGGGGAAGTAGCTGAATCAAATGTTGTAGAATATCTTGCAGCTTTTCTGACAAATACTGCTGCATGAACTTTAAGAATTTCAAATTAGATTTATTTTTAGTTTTGGACTGTTATAAACTGTAAAAGCAGTGAAAAAAAATAATAATGGACATTTATAATTTCAGTGACTTTTTTAAGCAAATACATGTCCTTTATTATAGATATGGAAAAAAAAGGGAAACAACTAAATAAATTATTTTTGTCTTGCTGTTGAAAGAGTTCTCTGTTTCAGGTTGAGTCTTCAATTCTTGATCATCCGTTTCTCTCTTCTGTAAATCTGAAGTTTTCTAATGCCAGCTCCTTCTGCTCTGTTCTCTCAATCTGCTTCAGAAATTCCACCTGCCTATGGGACCTGCTGAGAGAAGTATTCAGAAGCCTAAATGGGCTTCCGGGTACCATGAGGTCAGATGCAAAAGCTCCATACCTGTCGGGTATGTGATGTAGCCAGGGGTCATTGGGGGAAAGCCTGCTCTCCCGTAGGCCGCCGCCGCAGCAAATCCTGGGAAGCCCGGGTGCATGTAGCCTGTAGAAGAAGAAGAGTGGATGGAAGGAAGTTAGAACTTAATTCAACTCTTTTTACATAGCATGTTTGAAATATCAGAGTTAACAGAAAATCAGACAAAATTCAAGTAATTTAAAAAAATAAAGAATTAGATTGATTAATTCAAACAATTTTAAATAATTAAAATATCATCAACACATAAAAAAAAATTATGTAAATTAAGGGAGATAATTAAAAAAATAATTATTAAAATAAGAAATTCGGTCATAAAGTATAAATGCATTAGCTTTGTCATAATTAATTATATTCATTCAATATACTATGTTGTTGAAAACAATTTGTTGAAATACATTTTTTAAATGAGTAAAGCAGGGATCTCAACTAAATTATTTTTTTATATTATTTGGAAGTAATTAGTTTGATTTTTCACTTCATGCAAATACATGCAACAAGATTTGAATCACATAATTATATTAAATGTTTTTTAATGTCTTCTTTTCATCTTAGAAACATAATCCAAAATGAAAGATTGGAATAAATTTCAACAAGAAAAGAAATGTTTTGACATTTGAAACTTCAACAGTTTCTAAATGTAATGTAATGAATAATAAAGAAATGTATTTTAGAAGCTAATATCTCATTGTGGTAAGGTAAAACAATTATAGCTGTTTTCTATATATAGTAGGCTTAATTATAAATCTATGAATAATATTCTATAGTTAAACTAAGCTGGGCATGCAACAAAAAAGCCGTAATAAAGCAAATGCTAGAGATATATTTTCTTATAACAAATTTGTGTTATGAAAATCAACATCTTTCAAGATACTGATTTGAATTTATGACTTTTTCGGTAAACAAATTGTGGATTTGTAATTAACTTACCTAATGCATTTAACACTCAGGTTTTACTTATATATTAAAACAAACTATGACAAAGCATGATTGTATTTCAACTTATTAAATTTAGTCCAAAAACTGTAACAAAATAATGTAAACATTTTAAGGAAATTCCTTTAGCTATATACTAGTAAATAAAATAAATATTCTAATTTTTCACATAAGTTAATGAACACAATGAGTTGTGAATATTATATTGAAAAATGTTAAATATTAAATTGATAAATTTAAACTTTTAAAAACTTGTTGCTAAAAGTCTCAAAAAATGTTATGAAATGTAATATTAAATTTGTACCAGGTTAGTCAAGCAAACAAATAATGCAAATAAAGTAGACTAATTCTGATTTTTATTGCTTGAAAAATCAACTTATTATTTCTAGTATGTGAATATATTACACTAATTCCTATTCAAGAACATAATGAAATGAAATGTATGTGTAATACTTTTTTTATATAAAAATAATAACTGACCTAAAAGTTTATACACATTTTTAATCTCTACTTATAAAAAAGTGAAAGTTGATAGTTGTGCTTATTATAGAACAGCAGCTCCCCTATATAAAAAATTGTAAAGAGAAAAAAAATGAAACTTGGAAAGAAATCATATTTAAACATTTCTCAGTTCAAGCTGAAAAAATCACTTACATATTTCTGGAATAAGGGCTTCTTCGCCAATCAAGGAATCTGTATAGAATATCGCGCCATCCTCAGTCACTAAAGAATGAATGAGAGAGGAAGGTAGCTAGACTCACAGTACATATGTTAGATAAGTACTGAATAACTACTCATCCACCTTAATTACCTCATGTCTTTGTATTCTTAATTGAAAATATTCCACAATTTTCTACTATTTAAAAAAAATAAAACTATCAGTAACTGAGATTAAGCTAAAATTTTTATTTAAAACTTTTAATTCATTGCAATCTGAGTATTAACTAATTTAAAAAAATTTAGCTATACTTGTTACTAACTGAAAATACATTATTTGAATTAAAAATTAAAAAAAAATGTTTTTAGAAAAATAATTAACAATAAACAAAAATATATTATCTTTGATATGAAATTATAGAATATTCTGATGAAAAAGTGTGCTAAGCTAATTTATAACATGAGTAAAGTTATAAAACAAAATGTCAGACAGCGATTGGATAAGCCTAATTCATTATAGGCCTCTATTTCATTTCAGATTGTGTTGCTAGCCTCTGAGACAGGAGTTTGGTTTGATCAGGAAAAAATATTCCTTACATATATATAATGAAACATCAGAAAGAGGTAAGACGCATACTTATTCCTATCATAATAATTAACCTATTTTTTCAAAAAAGTCGGCCGCAAAATGTCAATCTTATTTTACTAAATACATGAATTAAAAAAAAATTAAATGTAAATTTAAAAGTTCGACATGTAAATGGATAAAATTTAAAATTTGCTGTAGTAAATTGTATTGACAGTTAAATCTCCCACTAGATGCTTTTTAATTAAAGCTGCACAACGTTAATAAAATCCCAAATAGGTAATTTGTTAGTAATTAACACTTACATACACTATCTACTGAAAACTTACAGAGCAATAAAAAAACTCAATTTCTGTCCATTAAATATAAAAATGTATACGTTGAAAAAATGTTTCAACACTTTTTATGCAATTTAAAAGATTTTGTTGAAGTGGAGATAAGGAACATGGAGGCAACTGTTGCATCACAAAAAACTGGTAATATAAAAAAATACAACAGTAATTCACAAAAAGTATTCCTAAGCTAAGTTTATGCAGAGAAACCACCACCAACGCTAAATGATATATTAATGTTAAGCCACTCACTACACGATATAATAAATATATTTATTTATTTATGAGCATTTATATCTTGCCTCCTTTATATAATTTGATTTTCTATTTTCTTTATTTGGATTTTTTTTTAAATTAAATCTCATTTAAAGTTCAGAGAAAAAGTGACTTAAAAATCTTGTCTGTAAAAATATACATAATTTATATTTGTTTCGGTTTTCTAATCACACTTTTAAAAAAACAGGTGCAGACAACCCAATATCAGCAAAGCAAACTGAGTTTTCATCATCATTGTTTTTTTCCTCAAATAAGAATATAAAGCTTCTCAAAAATGGCAGTGCCGACACAAAAAACGTTGCAGCTACAGCAGTTATTACTTTATTAATAGAAACTATCTCTACCTAACGAATTTCTATATATATAAGCATGCGCCTACACTCTTTTAGATGATGCTCATTACCATAAAAATGTGAATAAAAAACAGGTTATAAAAGTACAGAGGCTACACATCACAATAACATAGGACTTCCAACACATCATAACATTTGCTTTGATAGTCCACCCACCATCACAGAAAAAAAAACAGGAAATATTAACCCCCCTTTTTAACTGAAATAAGTTGTGTTAAAAAATTAAGTCTACCCAATAATAAAATTTTCCTGTAATGAAATTGGTTCCTAATTTTATTATTTGTAATAATTTTGAAAAATGCTTTTTTTTTTAGTTAAGTAAAAAAAAAAAAACCAAAATTTTTTTTGCTTAGAGAGTGGGAACAATTTTAAAAAGTCCACACAATGCTAGAGAAATTAATTCAATTTGGACTAATGAAAAAAAAAACCTCTAGGAAAATTAGGGGCCCAACAGGCATCTTTTTGTGAGCTAGAAATGTAATTAAATGACCAATTATATCTGAGTATGGATATACCATTTTATAGTGGAGTGGGGAAATAACATCCTATAGCAAAAAATGAAAATAACATCGTATAGCGGAGCACGGAAGTAAAATCATATAGCGGTGTATGGAAATACGAAAGCTGTGTATGGAAATACAACAGCTGTGTATGGAAATACGAGAGCTGTGTATGGCAATACGTCCTATCAAAGCAAACAGTCAATGCTGGAGGGTAGCCCTATAGTGAAATAGAGGGCGCATATACGTCATAGGGCAAATATCACGCTGTACTGACCAAGGGCACCTCGAGCAATGCCGCGACCTCTGGCTAGTGGGTTTGTAGGGGCCATCACTTCTTTGGGTTGAGCCTTTTTGCATTCAACCTGGGAATGTAAAACATGAATCTTGTTTGAAGCTTGCATTCAACACATAAATAACACATGTATTCAACAGGTAAATATGTATTCCAAAAGTAAATGACACATGTATTTAACAGTAAATATGTATTCCAAAAGTAAATAAATGTATTGAACAGGTAAATAAAACATGTATTCAAAAAGTAAATAAAACATGTATTCAAGAGATAAACATAACATGTATTCACCAAGTAAATAAAACATGTTTTCAACAGGCAATCAAAATATCTATTCAACAAACGAATCAAAATATATATACTCCTTAATTAGACAATTCAAATTTGTATTCATTAATTGTAACAACTTTTAAACAATATAAAACATGTATTCATTAAAGCACAACATAAAACTACTGAATCAATTCCAGCCTGCCTGTTTATGTAATCTACAATAACAATACCTGTACCAAATAATAATCCTAGCCCAAATCATAAATCAAACTTTAATGATAGAAATGTTTTTAGACATACAGAAATTCATATTGTTTTATATAAGCAATCAAGTCATTTTTTTTTTTAATTTCACAGGTTAATATCTCACAGTGACTTGAATGTTTTATAAAAACTTATTTGATCAAAGACTAAGTAATGTAGCAATGCAGTAAAGTTGTAAGCAATTTTCTATCATTCATTCTATTTCACAATGTTAAACAGAAACACATTTTTGTAGTATCTAAAAAAAAAAAATTAACACAAAATTAAAAAATTATACAAAGTTACAAATTACTGATGTAAAAGAATACTATCTCAAAGTAAGATGTTTAAGTGCTCACCATTTTACTGTTGATCTCATGAAAATGAATCTCAACAACCTTTTCAACAACATCTTCAGATTCAAATGTGATAAACCCAAAGCCTGAAATGAAAAGAAAACAAAAATTTTACTTTTCTAAATTTCCTTTGTCTTTGTGAGAAATCTAATAATATACATTTGATTTGACTTCCTAAAAATTGATATAACCCTATAAATTATAAATTTATAGGCTAAATTTAAAATTTGTATAAGTAGGATTGCTAAATTTGTATAAGTAGGCCTATATTTAATATTTAGAGCACTATATTAGATATTAGATAATCGTATCTATGAAATAATATACTAACGAACCAGGATGGATTGTTTAAGATCAAATATGAAAGAACATATGTATTAGATAATTCAAGCATGTATTATATTTATCTCTATGTGTAGCGTGTTAGAATGGTAGGCAAAAACAAGGATGAATGAGAAAGGTGATGGTTAAGGATTTACGTAGCAAACATTGGTTAACACTTTGTGTTTTTATTATTGAAGAGTGATGTAGTGTGGAGGGGTTGATGGAGTGGGGAAGGGGTGGGGGGGGGGGGGCATCTGCTACTTGTCCCAAATTGGCAACAAGCAAATAACTGTAATTAATGTTCCCATCCTCTACCCCCCTCCCCCACCCCCTCCCTGACTCTCGTAATCGCTCTTCTCCATACTGTTGTTTTTGGTCTTCACTCTACTCTCCCTCCCACCCACCCACCCCTCCCCCGTTCCATTCTCGTGCCCGCCTGTCAATTCCTTCACTGATTTATGGCCAGGCCAAGTGTATTAAAACACCAGCGATTTGTCAAACTGCCTGCTACAATGCATGCTATTACCGCTTATGTCCTCATGCTGAGGTGAATTTCACCCCCCCCCCCCCATCACTTGTATCCTCACGTACCCAATAGTTACACACCGTAATCGTCTTGTTCAGTTGGTGAGTTGTTATGTGTACTATTTTGTCACCATGGTAACTGAGTATAATAGTAGAGTTTTAAAGAAATAGATCTAGGCCAACTGCTGTCTTGAATTCATTACTGAAGCTAGCCCTTGTCAAAACACACAACTAACACAGCGGCAAAGCTTTCATAAGTAGCCTACAGATACTAAACGATATATGTCGAGAGTAGGCCTATAAATAATTAGATCTATGTTTACGTTTTTAAGAAGGCTTACATGTTTTATACATAAAAGTGACCACCAGTATATTATAATTTATACAAAGGCACGTAATATCTTCTAAATGAGTGTGACAATGGTTATATTTTCAAAGCCGCGGAGCAGCTAATCACTAAAAAAATACGCTAAGCTACTAAATTAACTAATGTCGGAAAAACAGTTCACAAAGCGAGTTGGTTCATTATCTCTTAAAAGGTTTTTCAAATAACTGGTACTGAGTGGATTAAAACAACTTGTCAATTTCTGGTGTAGTAGGGGGTTTAGACAACTTGTCAATATCTGGTGCAATAGGGGTTTAGACAACTTGTCAATATCTGGTGCAGCAGGGGGTTTAGACAACTTGTCAATATGTGGTTCTGGTATATAGCAAATATAACACGTTAAAAGGAATCCCTCCGTAGGAGACTAGAAAAGATGTGCGTGGGTTTGGTCCGGGTTATTAGGGCCTACTTTTGTTAACGTGCAAAAATAAAACACAAAGTTTGTATAAGAAACAGTCGCTGGTTGCATGTTATTGCCCATCTACTCAGAGTAGACCTATCACGTGTGCTGTCTAATTCAGTATTACATTCAAATTCTCAACTCACCCCCCCCCCACACACACACACGCATGCACACACACCACACATACACCTTCATTTCGAATGAACTATTAAAGACAATTTAAACACACGCTCCAGATAATGGTTGTCTATTTTAAATCAGGCTTGTGCTTGTTGTCTGAACTAAAGTATAAAAGTAATAGGAGGCAACACTTTATAAAAATTGTGAATGCGAGGGTAACAACTATCCATTACTAATACTAGATCTATATCTTCTTGACCTAACTTCATGAACTGGTACCTATGTAGATGTATGTAGATATAGTATGTTCGGTAACATTCCTCTCTACGCCCGATAGGATGCTCTATCCACCTTCTCTCATTCCAGAGTAGTGGACTATTTATTCACTCGCTCACTCACCCTACCAACCCACCCACCCACCCACCCACTCGCTCACTGACTCACATACCTCACATACACACACATCGCCCTAGTGAACTCACACTTTTATTCTGGATCATAGAGTCTAGACTCTAGATCTAGATCTCTCTAGATCTATATACTGCGCTTGCAATCGGAAAACTCCATGTCACAATGTTTGCAAAAAAGTTCAGTACACATTGTTTAGAATTGCTGTTTCAAATGTAGGCCAATAGCGCGCGCTTGTATAAATAAGTAGCCAATAGGAACCTCGGACACATGAACGCGCATTAGAATATTTGAAAACTAAAATTGAAACCACAAATCTGATTGGTTTTGAGCCTAAACTAATGATCACCAGCATACTGAAAGACGCAATTTTCTTTGACAAAATGTTTGGAATAGATTTTTTTTTAAAAAAACATTAACCACAAAGCCTTAATAAAAATAAAATATTTTTCCCCCAGAATTTCTTCCCCATCGAAATAGGAGCCATTCACCACCAGGACGGGCGCTATGTTTATTTAGGGGTGTAGCGTAACGTTATCAGGAAATTAGCAGCTCATTAGTGGAATATTGCCGCGGGCAAACACAAAAATTCTACAGTTATCCACAGTTATCCACCTCATTTTGAGCGAATATCCGCTCAGACTATCCTAATTAAAATTTTTGGCGGGGGGGAAAAAAACAGTACGCGAAGGATCAAATCGAGATAAAAATTATACTGCATTATTTATTGGTAAAAATGCCACGTCAAAAAAACGTGAACTATTTACGACACGATCTGTTGTTGAGTGCCTAAGGTGACGGGCTGATGCTCACATAAGTCAGCAGCAGATAAGGGCCATTAACTCATCACTGTAAGCCGACAACAAGCAGACGCCATTCACACTTAGAGATTATGCTAAAATTATAACATAACATATATTACTTGACGCTTTATTTTTTCAAAAAATTATATCTAAAAACAAGTTTATCCAGTAGTCAATCTCTGTTATTATTTTACGATTTTACGTTGTTTTTTTTCCAATGGATATTGATGGATGTTCCAATGCAAAATCGTAGAAAAAATTATTTCCAAAAATATAAAAAAAATAATAATAATAATCTCAGTTTTGCAGAATATTATTAATTACGGCCTAGAAATGGAAGGGCGAATCACAAAAAACGGGAGAAAAATAGAAGAAAATCGTTGAGTTATAATTCATAAAATGTGGGAATCCAGTGAATGGAAATGCCGCAATGGGGTACGATCCATCTTGGGCTGTCACCCCTAGATGACTAAAAAATGGGTTGACACGCTTGCAAGTCCGTGAGTAGGGAGACTTTACTAAAGGGGGTGGAAGATTAGTCAAAGGAGGCGGGCCTAAAACATTAGAAATCTATTCTAGAAGAATAAAACTGTTTTGTTTTTTATTATCGTCAGCAATGTTTGTGTCTTGTACATTTGTTTTACTTAAATTATTAGACCACGGTAAAAATCATATAGATAGCTTTATCTCAGACCATGGTATATGCCTATTTAAAAAAAAAAAACATTTACAAAATGAGTTTAAAAAATGGCATTTGTGGATTGCATTTCCTGGCAACGGAGCGGCGAGATTAGGATCACTGACGTCATTTCTACAGCTAATCCGTCGAGTTTCTGAGAGCTCAACTCACTAAGAACCTTGTGTGTCCTATAAATAAGCCAGTCCTGAAAATATACCGATATAGTTTTGTATACGTATGTTACAAACCCCTCACTTGTAAATAGGTCTAACAGTGGGGAAGGAGGGGGGCGGGTTTGGGGGACTAAACAAGTAGACTAACGGCGGATATTAACAACGAGCACCTTACTTAATTGTAGCAACTTATTGATACTATTTTACAATTTTTAACATTATGTTTTTAACATTGTGTGTAAATTATGTGTTCACGTTTTTTTTTCAACACGCCACATCAGTTTAACACTTCGTTTTTAAAACTCGTCCGTATATGACGTCATTCAGTTTTACTACGTCACATATAACCGCCATAAATGACGTCACTTTGCTTATTCACTCTACAGCAGTAGACAACATTTTTTTTTGCGTTTTATTTATTTTTTTTATTAACTTTTAACATTATGAAATAGTATTCAATTTAATTTCAATTTATTCAATTACGGTAACAATAGTAGGCAGGAAGGCCTTTTTTCACATTGGCCGTTTTAGAATAAACAAATAAAACAACAATTCAATAACAGCATTAAAAAAAGCAATTGCATAGTAACGACTATAGTAGGCTACGTCACACCCCCCCCCCCCCCCCACACACACACACACAAATGTTTATAAAATAAAAATAGTCTAAACACTCTACTTTTCCTCCTGTGTGTTATTTGATTTACGGAATACTAAGAAAATTTGATCTAGGTTAACTTTTTATGTAACAAGACCGCAATGGTATTCCATACATCTTGAAGCTCTCCGCTCTGGAAGATTAGAAAGATAATTTCTTGCAGCGTGCGGCTTCGTTAATTTTAGATCGGGTATTCCCGTTAGAAATGAAACTGAATTAAAGAAAACTGTAAATAATAAAAATACTTCATTAAAATGGGGTTTGTGTGGAGAGTGTTACAAGGGAGACAAGACGTTATTTTTTACAAGTGATGACAAAGTGTAGGGCCTACATCATTATCGCACCAAAAAAAAAAATACCACCCATTGCTTCGTTTATAGCCAAAATATTATGTTTAAAGAAATTTCTTTTTTTTTTCCTTTGTCAAACACGAAGACAGCAGAATGGAGAACCAGAAGAAAATGATGCACTTTTCTTAGCTGTCCTGCTAGGCTGGAACAAACGGGAGTACGCACACAGCCCCCAGGAACGAGAACTCTGGCAAGAAGATAAACAATGTCTAGAGCTTCTCGATTACATCCCCTTGGCAGGTATTCGCCTCTTGTTCCGTATCTCTTCATCCCACATAGAAGAAAAAAATCGCATTCCACAAGGTTTAAAAAATATATACAAGCATCTTTCAGATTTGAATTTAAAAAAATTAAAACAGAAGTAATTACAAAAAGATGTTAATCTGGGTAATAAAAAAAAATATAGCGTATTTATAATTTCAAGGTTTGGATTCTTTCTAAATTAGCCAAAAGCCAAAGAAGGCGTGTGCAAAATGTTAATTAATCAAAGACAACAATTTTGGCTTTATTTCTATTACCGTTTTCTATTTAATCCCCGTAAGCATTTTCTAATTAATGAAATAACACTACGGTTGTAGAAAATAAATTACACATATGATGTTCATTCGTATTAGGTTACATCTCTGGGTTATGCTGTTTCTGATTTGTAAACACATGTTTTTTGTTATCACATATTATTTAGAAAATCTGCTTCAGGGATATTTAATTTAACAAAGCAGGAACATATACATACATATATATATATATATATATATATATATATATATATATATATATATATATCACGGAGCTACATAATGCACGTTAAATTATTGTATTTAATCTAGGGTACAACATACGATGATGTGAGAGCCTTTGCCTTGGACCACCCGTGATTAATTACATCAAATTCTTGATGATGTAATTAATGGCAGCTGTATTGCGCACACAATCTTCTCATTGAAGCACCTTGATACTCCGCTATGTGATACGTGCATGGTTAAAAGATCTGGCTGCTATATTTCTAGTGTAATTGCCATAGTCTATCTTCATTATATCTTTAGTAAAGGTGAACTATCTTTACGTCTGTGATTACATAAAGGAGATGATAGGTGAGTAGTTGATTTACTCTTGATCGCACTACAACAAAATATAAGTTTATTTTTACCAGCGACTTGCAAAGAAATACTAGCCGGTTAGATATTGTAAAATTGCGGGTTTTTAAGATAAAAGCAGCCAGTTTGCTAGTTATGTAAGGCCAGCCATATACAATCTAGAAACTTTAATGAGTTTAAAAAGAATAGACGTGTGTGTGTGTGTGAGGTGTGATTGTGGGAGGGGGGGGGGGGGTCTCGGTAATCACACATAAGAGCATTGGTCTAGAAAAAACTAGGATTATATCCTCCATTACGCGCCGCTGGGTTAGTTTTTCGACGAGTGTTTGATCGTTATCGTTCATCACCCTCAAACGCTAACTAAAACTTGTTGCAATTTTTTAAAAGCCGTTCCAACAGGATAGAAACATCATTCCACACTTTGACGTAATGCAAGAGGATAAAAAAGAATTTAAAACGAAACGAAAACAAAACGACTAAAAACTATGACGGGGATTTGCGCCGGGAAACAAACATGAGGGAAACATTTAAAATGTGTTTCGTTTTTTTTTTAAAGTTTATCGCCTTATTTGTTTTCTAAGTAAACAAGAGAGTTGTATTTTTGGATTTTGGATGTAAGATTGTTAGTAGAACATCGCATCCTGTGACAAACACATGTGATTTGTTTACATTTTAACTGAATTGTTATTTTTCTAAAACTGGCTGAAAATATTCTAAAAATATCTCTAGATAGAAAAAAAAATTGAAGTTAACATAAACGAATAACATTTTAAAAACTAAATATATTTTTAAAAAAACAAACAACAATAAACAAGCATGGTGTCTTAGAGTTTCTTTAAACTATATTGAAATAACATCAAATAATAATTCTAATTATTTTATAAATTTTAGTATACCTTTTTATTTATTGGCCCGTAGTGCCAATGATAAAAACTAGTTGATCGATATTTGATCACAAATCTGACCCTTCCAGTAATCTAACCCATTGTTATGGACGCCATCATGATTTATTCATTATGACGTCGGTTTTTTCGCCATCAGAAAGTGCTAATTAATTATATTATCAAAATAAGCCCTCATTATTTTTAAACATTTCATTATATTAAATCATGACAACCAAAAATTAATTTAATCCATATTTAATTGGGTTGTATGAAACATCTGATCATTTAATGAAGTGGGTCCACTTGTTTTAATTAACATAACTAAATACACCACTCAGTCGATGAGAGATTAACAGGGAGGAAAAAAAAATCCCATTCTAGCGCGAACCTAGTTTTAATATTACAGGAACAACAGTGAACTCTTCTGAGGTCTGGAAGAAACGAATACTAACTCCAACATGTGGAATTGTTATCAGAAAGAAAATGAATGTAGGTACCATCTGCCACATACGGCTTTGTCAAAATGAACGCGATTCTAGTTCATATTTAGTCAACATAAGCAAGATTATAAATCCCTCTTCAGGTATAGTCATACTGAACATGATTTTAGACGCCCATGAAGTTTTGTTAAAATACACACGCATTTTATTAATTTTAACCTCACATATACCTTGCCGAAGATAACAACATTATAGACTTGTTTTCTAATAGTAAAGTGACTATAGAATTTTCTACATAATATTGAGCTTCTTGCAGCGAACAGTGTTTTAGGCAATGCTTAATTTGCTTGATGACAAAAACATTTAAAATATTCAACTCTCTTGTTTAAAATTTAAAACAAAACCTGACGTAATACAATTATGTAGAATAACAATTACTAATAACTCTTGCATAATAATTATTATTTTTTTAAATCTAAAAATATAATTCAACAAATTCAATAATGGCAATTTTTCCCCCCAGTGTTTAATAATATTTCAAAATGAAAATATAAAAAAAAAAATGTAGAGATTTTAATAGCCAATAATTGGAGGATACGGCCAGAGGCAATCTTCAGCTCCAGTGGGTAGCTCTTCTGTTTATTCCAACAAAAACAAACATCCCATTACCAAACTACACAACATTAACAAAGGGAGGCGAACGAGACGACCTTTGTAAACAAATACACAACTTTCCTAGACGAGTTATGGATCTTTGTTCCAAGTTTACTAAAGAATTTACTCGAAAAGTGCGCTTAATTCACTCGGCATTATAAAATTTCCCCTTAATCCTAATCGATAAACTGTCAGCAATAAACGAATAATTAAATATTTATAAAGCAATTTTTGTTGATCAGAAATATGCTTGACCTTGTAACACTTACAGCAAATTGCATTAAGTTCCCAGCGCTAACTGTATTAAAAATAAGCTATAAAGTCGCTTGAAAAAAAAATTAGACATGAAGTTTAACGTTTGATCGATTTAATAACCGTGGTTGTACTACAGAAAGGATGGTGTTAGCATTTGGTGTGGTAGGATGTGAGTTCAATCACGTGACTTGAAACTTGTTCTTGTTCCTTGAAATGTTTGCGGTGTTAAGGTCTGTGTAAAAACTGAATTCAAACAAAGAATCAAGAAAGTAGGCGGAAGGCTGATTGCATGATAGTTAATTAAGAAAAGTCCCGAGTTCGAATCCGATGGCTGAAAAAGGCCCGTACGAGAGAAATATCTAAAGCCAAACAACAGTGGAGTTTGAGATTGTTTTTTTGGATGGACAATGGGTATGGAAACAAATTCAGAAAAAAAATGCAGCCTAAATTGCAGATTTAAAAAAAAAAGTTGATAAGTAATATTTTATTAAGTTGGAGCAGTTCCCTACATTATTGAAATCAAGAACGAAGAAGAATATTCTGGAACTCGGTTAAGTACAGATCGACTGTTAGAGAAACATATGAGGACTCTGTAAGGACAAGCCCCCAATTTGTTACTGTGGTCATGTGTAGCCCAACACTTAGAGAAGGCACCAATCATCACGTCATACCGTTTTAGTACTTCAACAAAAAAGAGGGTTCTCACTCATTATCAGAAGGACCCCGTGTCATTTTGAAAGCGGCCCCCTGTATCGCTATTAAAGTGGCCCAGTGTCATTATCAGTGGCCCTCGTCTCATTATTAAAGTGGCCCCTGTGTCATTATCAGAATGGCCATTCAACCAGACGGGTAGCCGTTGGCCATCCAACAGACGAATAGCTATGATAGAATATCTATGTCATTTTTTCAATACCCTACACGTCCCCTCCACACCTCACCCATCCCTTCCATACCGCTCTCGTTTTCTCTAAGTCTGGAATAGTAGCCTCGTTAAGAAATATTTTTTCCACCCCCCCCCCCCTACCCCCATTTCTCCGTTACCCCAAGAAAGGGTGTAATTTTCATCAAAACACTAGTCTCAGCACTTGAGGCCCAGCCCGTGGCTATAGACGATTCCGTTGTGTTTTAGGGCTCCAATTAAAAGCGCCAATCGACAGGTGCCCGTCCTGGGGAGAGACAGCCCAAAGAAAATGCTAACTTTACTGTAATGAACCTCAGACCGGTGGGTTGGGGGGGGGGTGGGGACGTTGGATGAGCTGATTTTTTTTTATACATATACATTGAGATGCTTAGGGGAAACGCGAAGTTTAATGAGGAAGAGGAAAGGAGGATTGAGTGAGGGAAGGAGGATTGAGTGAGGGAAGGATTAAGTGAGAGGGGCGGATGGCTAGGGGAGGGGGTGAGTGAAGGAGGGGGTTGGTTAAATTAAAACAGGCGGTATAGTTGGATGGGACAGGATTGACCAAACACAGTCCTAGCGAAGTCTATTGTTGTAGATTTTAATTGGCGGGAAACATTGCCTGAATCGTCTGGGGTTGGATGACGTCACCAAGCGTGGAAGTCAATACGGAGTTTTTAATTATTTGTTGAAATTGTTCTTCACAACTGAAGTCAATAAGAAAAGAAAAAAAATGTAACATCGTTCATGATTTCCAAAACTTTAAAACTTGATCGCTTCGGCTTGTCATAACGCTTATCTCAGTAACATCAAACAACCGAAAAATATGACAAATTGGTATTCCATAAAAAAAAAAGTTTCCATCACTCAAGGCAAATCGCATTCACAGAAAAGTGTAAGCTGACGCTGAATGGGCTTAGGACGTCATCGTAAGGAGACGACTTTGGCTGAGGCAGCTCTCAACGTAGCCTCGCCCTGTGTCACACGTCACACGTCACCACGTCCAGCCCACCTGAAGGGGGTCAACGAGGCAGCATCCTTAGGGGAGGGTGTGTGGGAGGGGGTAACCCTTTCGTTTGACTGGATTTTAGAGATCTCTTTAATACCCGTCAATATAAAAATCTGCGTTGTTGTAAAAAACAAAAACAAAGTAGGAATTTAAAACAAGTGCAACAGTAACTATTCTCATGCACGATTGCTATCTTAGAAAGGTTGGTATACTCAGATACATATATTGTGTAGTCCAGATACACAGATATTGTGTAGTCCAGATACACATATATTGTGTAGTTCAGATACAAAGATATTGTGTAGTCCAGATACACATATATTGTGTAGTCCAGATACACAGATATTGTGTAGTCCAGATACACAGATATTGTGTAGTCCAGATACATAGATGGTATTCTCCAGATACTCAGATATTGTATAGTCCAGATACATAGATATTGTATAAAACAGAATCATAGACATAATATCTTTTAATGACTCCTGGTACGTGATGAAAGCTCAGCATGTTCTATTTATAGCTTCAGACAATTGCTTTACTTGTGTCTATTGGATGCGAATATTTACCTTTTTATTTGCGCATCTCAATATTTAAGAAACTATTCTAAATTGGTTAATGAAAGAACATAAATAACTCTACAACAATAGGAAGAAATGCTAAAAGTTTCAAGAAATGCGTGGAAGTTTCTAGGAGCGTCGCCTCCCCTTTTAAAGAAACATGAAGTAACTATTAGTCATCGAAGGGAAATAACTCTAAGAAAACCACAAAACCCAGAAATCACTCAAATTATGTCATATACGTTATATTATTATTTCGCTTTAAGAACACCATTAAGACATTTATTTGCCCAACTTATTTGTCCATTTCATCAGCATTATCGTGTTTCATTACCATCTCAAAATCCCATAAGATCGGCGCCAAAACCTTAAAATTTAAACATTTTATTCTGTCTATATAAACATAATGTTATTATATTACCAAGTCATTATTCTATATAAACAGTGTGACTTTATTCAGCCACTTCATCTGTCCACAACAGTACCACCATCATCATGCACTATCGTGATCTGAATACTCCATAAAAACGGCATCAGTATAATACCCTAAGTCTACCTCGTTATATCAGTGACATCGCCGTTGGCCTATACACCAACCCCCTTGTCCCTATTAACCTACAGTCCAGTAATTTTCTCCCATACATCAATACCCAGTAACCTAAATCCATCCTAACAACTCCCTTTTCTACTAAGAAAAAAACTCAAATTTAATATACTCTCCCTTTAACGATTCGGGTAGTTTATCTCCCCTTACTCTCTACGCTTCCCTGATTCTTTCTTTCGCGTAATCCTTAAATTTTTCATAACATCGTCTTCCCAGCATCCCAGTGTCTTCTCAGACACCCCCCCTCACCCCATATCTTCACATCGCTCATCCCTAGTTATTTCCCCTTAAGCCTCTTCCACCCCACCCCCCAATACATACAATCAATAGAAAGTCCCCTGCTAAGGGGAGTGAACGCAGCTCAAACTTTTCCCGAGGTCAGATTTAGGGATGAACATTTCATCTTTTTATCCGATTGTCTCGATTCACCCTCGCCAGTAACTCTCGGGGCTTGGGAGGGGGGGGGGGGTGGAGTGGTGGGAGAGGAAGGGGGGGGGGGTAAATGCCAGCCCGTCAGCTGTCGTTGGTGCCAGGGTGTCAAAGCATGTCCGTTTTCTGCCATTTGTCGTCGTGAAATGTCCATTTTCTGCCATTTTGTCGTCTTGAAATGTCCATTTTCTGCCATTTGTCGTTGTGAAATGTCCATTTTCTGCCATTTGTCGTCGTGATTTTTCTGCAATTTGTCGTCGTGAAATGTCTATTTTCTGCCAGTGGGTGTAGAGAAAAGACCATTTTCTGCCACTTTGTCGTAGTTTCGAGATGTATTATTGTGGTAGTGAGTGAAATGTCTTATTTTTGCGACAGAATGTCGTTAAATGTGCGTGTTCTGGGATTGACACGTTGTTATACATTGGCTACATTCTAATGGTGTGTCACCAAAACGGTGTCACCAAGCCAATGTGTCACCAAGCCAGTGTCACCAAGCCAGTGTGTCACCAACAAGGTGTTTCAAGACATTCATCATTTGCAACCAATAACAATCATAGTTATTCTTTCAAAGACCACTCAATGCCTTTTATCCTAACTAATTTCCTTAAACTTTTAAACAAGTCTACTATGCTGTATGATGGAATAATGCTCGTTTTGCAGAAAATAAAAATAAAAATAAAATGGGTAAAGGCAAAAAAGACAAGACAATGAGATTGCCAACAATGTGAAGCTACATCTAAGAGAGACGAATGGAAAAGTCTGGATACAATTGTCTGCAGACAGACTTACACGCAGACAGACATTTCTCAAGGCCAATCTAACGTGGTTTCTGCTTGAAAAGATTTCTACAAATCGCTTCAGACGTCTTATTTAAAATAAAAAAAATAAAAAAACGATTTTTTTCTTTCCAAAATTTGGTGTTGAATTGAACAATTGCTTCACGTAAGCCCACTGTATTTTTTAAACGGAATCTTTAAGAATAGTATGTATAAATGCATCAATATTCACCATTTTATTTTAATTTGGGGACCATTTAATACATTATATAATGTAGACATTAAAAAAATAGTTTTGTCGCACTTCTTGTGAGGTAGATATGTATTCTACAATATAGAAACATAGAGGATTCGCATTTTAGATAAAATTTGATATACGTCCCGTTATTTGCATAATGACATCAATGCTTTATACGTATATGGTAATAAAAGTAAGGCTTTACGTATAAAAAGTGACGTGTGAGCCTTGAAATGTTCATCTGGAAGGGAAAGGTGAATGTGCGAGTTGAAAGTAAACAATGTGAATGTGACTTCTCTTGGGGAAAGTGAACGTGAGACTTCACATCAGGATACATTTATGGGACGGAAGTCGTGAGATGTGATATTACTTGGACAGGAAAGGAGAGTTCATATATGGGACAATACATAGTGAGACTTTACATATGCGACAAGGTGTATCTGATATGTGGCTATGGTAATAAAAAGTGAGACTTCACATATGTGACAAGACATATGGTATCAATAGTGATAATTCACATGTGGCAAGGTATACTAAAAAGTGATACTTGTCCCCTGGTACTAGAGATATTTAGTATTAAATGTGAGACTACACATATGTGGTTTCGGTACTAAAAAGTGAGACTTCATATCTGAGACAAGATATATCTGGTATTAAAAGTGAGACTTCACACATGTGACTTCGGTACTAAAAAGTGAGACTTCATAGCTGGGACAAAATATATCTGGTATTAAAAGTGAGACTTCACACATGTGACTTCGGTACTAAAAAGTGAGACTTCATATATGGGACAAAATATATCTGGTATTAACAAGGAGACTTGAAATCCAACACACGGAAATTATAAAAAAAATCTTGTTGCCAATTTTCGCATAAGATGCTGGGGATGGATATTGCATTTGTTTCAGGGAAGAATAAAAAATAAATGGCATCAAAATAGAGAAACGGCAAGAGGAATGATTGGAGGAAGTGGACGCTTCCAGAAAATGAGGGGAAAAAAGGAAAATGAGTTTGGGTATCGTTTTCTTGAAATTAGCAAACGCTGTGGTTACTAGGAATAGAGTTCAATATTCAAGCGTTCTAATACGAGGGAGGATTAGTCTATATAAAGTAGGTCGAACAGCTATTGTACAAGGGGATGCGGGGCCTAAATAATACATTAACATTAAAAAAGTAATAGTTTTCTTTTTGTTTTTAACGACGTTTACTATTTTCTTATATTTTAACAAGGCGTGTTTATAAAAATAAATCTCCGAATGTTTGTTTTTTTGTGTTTGAAGAAATATATATTGTAAACAGAAAATGCAAAGGAGTTGCTGCCCATTGCACGTCCAAGTTTTGAGTTGCAAAGTGCCGTAATCGATCGGCATCCCATCCAAGATGGACGTGCCTTTAAAAAAAGGACGCCCAGCACAAATCAAACTATCGTCAAGGGAATGACACCCCCTTCCCCCATCCCAAATCCATACCACTTTTATTTTTCACTTTATTATCCATTTTGTCTAAATTATTTTTTCCTAAACTAACAATTATTTTATTTTTTAATATTTAACAACCCTCTCCAACACACAACAAAATCACCCATCAACCATCCCACTAAGGCGACCATCCCTTTCAACAAAAGCTGATTTTTCTCACCCATCGTAGTGTCTCCCCTACACCCATCCTATTACCATCACCCCATCTCCATCACCGCACCATCCCTTCCACATCTCCCCATTATTCCCTAATCAACACTTCCCCATCCCCACCCAACCCTCACTATACAAGTTTAAAACAAACATAATTAACTAGGCCCAATCTTTAAAAATAATCATCTCCAAAAAAAAATATCTTTAAAAAAATCATCCCCCAAAAGATGATCTTTACAAAAAAATCATCCCCGGAAAAAAGCTGACGGAAGGCAGGGTTGTCCCGTTGACTCGATGTGTCTTTCGCCGAGTAAATTGAAAAGGAAATGGGCCAAGAGATGCTATTAGACGATTTCCTCCAGATGCGATTTATTTAATATCATTTTTCTTTTAACCCCCCTCCCATCCCGCATTTAATCTCCCCCACCCCAACCCCTAACCAGGACCTTATGGTGTCAGCGGGATTCTCGCCCCTTCACATATAACCCCCCCCCCCCCCCCCCACACACACACACACACACCAACACTATTCATACCGAATTAAAATTGCTACAATACACATTTCCTAGTTTTAACCCTTTCACGAACAAACTCGAATAAAATAGAATACTAGTTATATCCTAAAGTAAGTCTTCGAAACGAAGTATTTTGGGATGGAATATGATTAAGAGGGTGTTAAAATGTATATGAGAATACAATCTATATAGAAATTAGAGATTATATAGAGGATGGAGGCAGTAGGAATGGGACCAAAAAAAGGAAATTCAAAGACAATTGATAAATCGAGAACACTTTTTGTACTAAAGTGTTGGGATAAGTCTGTTTTCAACGGTGTCAAACGCAATTTAAGATAGGGGTGTATTTTCAAGGGTGATAAAATCTATAAAGGATAGGGGCGTGTTTTCAAGGATGTCAACAACGATGTAGGTGAGACTCATTGAAAATGGGTGAAGGGGAATACAAAATATATTACTAACATAATCTAAACTATCCAACATCAGTAACGATGTTAACAACTTATAAAACATCAAAGTAGTAGCGATGTTATCATCTTCTAGCCCATCCAGTTAAGTGCATCGTCGTTATCTTAAAAACCTTAAATCAATCTCGACCCAAGAAGGCGACATTGAACAAAAAATGAAGAAAGCAATGATTTTTTTTCCTTGCATGCCTGTGTGTAGGCCCGTAAACTTCCTTTTGAAAGCATAGCCAATATTTTGGTTTACCATTTGCTTTTTCAATGCTGTGAGTGCCATTTGTTTGTGTTTTTATATGTATGTTTGTATGTGTCAGAAGAAGACTTTAAAAAAACAATTATTATGAAAATAATACATAATCGCCTTGAGGGCCAAGTTAGAAAAATAAAAACAGATTAAAAATATAAATCCCTTTCTGGACATACGCCCATGATTAGCGGGGCTAATTAAGCTTGAGCTCATTAAAGAAAATCGATACGCAGCTCATCCGAATGCCAATAACTTTATCTATTGGTAATTAACAATACGAGCGCTCATCCCCGGCCTATATCTGTCAACGTTTAAATAAATACACTATTAGCCCGCAAGCGAAATCAACCCATGTCAATATATTTCAAGTTTCATAAAAATGTTCAATACATGTGTATATTATATACGTATGTACTGTTCTTTATAAAACGCATATACACTCTCTACGTACACACACACACACACATATATATATATATATATATATATATATATATATATATATATATATATATATATATATAGGTATTTATATGTAAACCAGTATATAATAGTCTGCTTTAATAATTCCTATACTTCCTACAATAATATCGGCAGTATAAAGATGGTGACATATCTATTAAAAATACTTAAAAGGTCTGCACAATTGAGTTATTAATTAGTTTGAAGAAAAAAAACAGCGTCCAAAACACAAAAACAAACTGCATTCCATTTTGTTAGTTAAAATTCTACTTCAATAGTGATGAACCTAACATATATTATTCCCCCCCCCCCCTTCTGTATCGACCAAAGACGTAATGATTCGCGTATGAACCAGAGAGTATACTCCTCACTAGGCAGACCATCCGGCTAGGTGACCCAACTCTGCCGGTAATTTAAGCCGGTCCTCAGATCTCAAATGAGGAAACAGCTACTCCAATACCTATGATAATATACAGAAGTTCGTCCGGTCTTTCGACTGGAACTTCCGTGTAACCGGCTTTAATTTATCAAAACTGAAAAAAAAAACAGAACTACGTCATAGACAGAGAGTATAATTTAGTTAACAAGTACTTGATACACTTGTTTGTGTGTCTTCGGCGGGTCGAGATATATATTTGATAAAAATAACAAACAAACAACGTAATTGTATCTGGATCATAAATCAGGTTTGAACAAACAGTATTTTAAATTAATTATACAACTGAAATGCAATTAAGATCGGGACGATTTAATTAAGATTTCTAATTCAAAGAGTACTTGATCGAATCCCAGTTATACAGTCCTGGTTAGAGTCTAATTAGAAAACCATTAAAATGGAATTCACGATATACACATTTTACATGGAGAAAACCATTAAAATGGACTTAATGGTGAACAGAGAAAACCATTCAAATAGACTTCACGATATACAAACATTACAATGGTACTCTGGATTAAAGTACGGTGATACACTTAAGCCGTAGGTGAACTCACACCGTAAACCCCCCCCCCACCCCCCTCTGATCGCACTCACAGACCACCGGGCACCCACCCCAGGGTTACCAGAAAGCAGTAGCGGATGTTTCCAAGCAGTGAATTAAGGGAATCATCAGGAATCGGGTAATGGCGGACTAATGAACGACGAGGCACGAACCGTTTCTAATTTTATACAAAATACCAATTATCTAAATAGACAGCCGCGTCAAAATTAGTAGAATAGTGAACGGCGCATTAATTATTTAAGTGGTTGATTGCATGTATATAGACGCAGTCATTCTCTATCTTTCTATAAGGTAAATCATGTTTATACGTATATTTAGCCTATACATACTTCGTACATCCATCCATCCATACCTACATATACATATACATATATATATATATATATATATATATATATATATATATATATATATATATATATATATATATATATATATATGTGTGTGTGTGTGTGTATATGTGTGTATGTGTGTGAGCAGCCACAAGTATGTTATCCTGTACGTTTAATTGTGTATTCATGACTGTAAATCTTGCCCTACTGATTATTCTCAGAGTTAACGACACTCTATTGAATTTGTCTGGTGTCTGTCTTCAACAAGTCTGTCCGTTTTACATATTAAAACACTGAAGCTCGTCACAGACACACACACACACATACAGACACACTCACACGTTCTATTTTGTTAGAGTTAAACAGCGCTAGACGGGGTGGATGGGGGGAGGGGGTGAGTCTAGACGTACGGGTCGTTACGAATCTAGTTTAAATTCTCGAAGGTATAACAAGATGATGTAAAGCTTTTGTTAATGTACATAAATTATGCCTAACTTTTGAGATTTCAATCATATAATTATGTCAGAAAACTGGAGACATTTCATATTTTAGCCCATGTTGCAAGTATTTTACTGTTATATTTTCGGCAGTACACAACTACCAAGAGTGCATCAGATGCAAAAAAAAAAGTAATTCCCTAATGCACCATCTCAACACAGTGACATTTACATCACAGACTTCTGCAACCAAAGTTGTATATCATGCTACACATACCCCCTTTCACCCCCCCCCCCCCCCCAACACACCCCCAAATTGCCCAAGACCCCCCCCCCCCCACCCCACGTCTTTTAAGCCTCCACAAGCTATGGCCAGGGCTCATCAATTTTATTAGTTTTTCATTCATCCACACGAGGCAGCAGCCATTCAAAGGGGGTCGTCTCCACGGGGACCTGCCGATGGGATCTAAGGTAGATATATGTCTTTCTACATCCCAGCAATTTTCATCGTCTGCAGATGCACCGGGGCCGTTATTGGCGCGCGCACGTGCACCGAAGGAGGGAGATGACAAGTGGTTTATTGGGATACATTCGAATAGTTAAGACAGGCTTTTAACGGCGATACATAACGCCCAATAGATTATATATAGGCCAATGTATATATATATATATATATATATATATATATATATATATATATATATATATATATATATATATATATATATATATATATATATGTATCTATTCTATATATGTATGTATACTATTCCAATAGTTAAGACAGGCTTTTAACGGCGATACATAACGCCCAATAGATTATATATAGGCCAATGTATATATATATATATATATATATATATATATATATATATATATATATATATATATATATATATATATATGTATCTATTCTATATATGTATGTATACTATTCTAATAGTTAAGACAGGCTTTTAACGGTGATACATAACGTCCAATAGATTATATATAAGCCTATATATATATATATATATATATATATATATATATATATATATATATATATATATATATATATATATATGTATATATATATATATATATATATATATATATATATATATATATATATATATATATATATATATATATATATATATATATATATATATATATATATATATGTATACATATATATATATCCTCTATATCTATATCTGTAAACGTATGTGTTTTGTTTAAGTATATGTGCTATGTTTGTGTGTATGTTTACAAAAAGGACAGCAGTTGATGGTCAACTTGTCCATTTCTCACAAGTACCACCGATGGTGTGGCGCTGAGGGCACATTCTTAATCACAGTGGACGCCGGCCAGAATCCTTGAGCTTCAACAGGAGGCATGGTCTAGATCAATATCATTAATCAATCCAGTGGGGTGTGAGGAGGGGGTGGGGGGGGAGGAAAAACATCACAAGTTAGTGCCCGGTTGAGGAGCTAAAGATGACAGAGTGAGAGAGTGAGAGGAGGTTTAAAAAAAGGGAGGGAGGGGGAGTTTAAAAAAAAAAAATTCAGAAGCAATTCACAAGTGTTGAGCGCGATCTAGAACTGGGGGAGGGGGTGCGATGGGGTATTAATATAAAAAAAAAATAAAACGACGAACGATTTATGGCTAATGCAAGCGAATCAAAATGGGAGAGAAAGGGGGGAGATATTGGAGTTGACGCGCCTAGTTCTTGATGTAGATTCGTCAAGATGGATGCAAGTTGGAAGAAGGATTTTTTTTCCCCACTTTTCCTTCTTACCCCCCCCCCCCCACCCCCACCCCGCACACACACAACCCCACCCCAGAATTTGCAGGCTGACGGACCGGCCCGCACTTAGCCGTGTTCAGCAATCCCGAGGAGGTGCGTGCGGTGACATCAGTTCAGCTGGTGTTTAGACCCAATCGATTTTGGCCCAAAATCTGTAGAGACCGACCTCTTCGTCGGCTCGGGTTAGTAAACCACGTGACAGCGCTGGCGATCTCTGATTGGATGGGGACCTAAGGGGGGGGGGGGGAGCGAGGGGACCTTCAGGGGGGTAAGACAAAAAATACTTGGGCCCTATGACATATTACTTCTGAAAGCTTGAAAAAAATAAAAAAATAAAAAAAAAAACACAGCGGTTAATGTTCCGATAGGTTCTGCTCTATAAGTTGATTTAAAACGAGGCTATAGCGACTAGGCTGAACATACAATGGAACCAAAGCAAAATTACTTTCGTTTTATTACAATTTTGTTTTATTGCGAAAAAAAGTTGAATAAAAATTGATAAGATCGATGGTAAAGAATGAAAAGTTCTGTTTTTGAAGTTAAAATAAACGAAAGAATCTCGACTAGGCTGAACATACAATGGAACCAATGCAAGATTGTTATTTTATTTTTATCACAGTTTTGTTTTATTTTCGAGAAATGTTGAGCTAAAATTAACAAAAATCGATGGTCAAGAATGAAAAGTCCTCAGAGTTAATTAAAATAAATCAATTCCACCTTCTATAAGAATAGGGGTCAACGGTTAAACGATTATTATAGAATGTGAACAACTGCAGCGATATTCCTAAACGGCGTAAAACAATTTAATAACGATTAAGTAGTGGCCGTATTATTCAAGATGGTGTCAATTATTCCTGAATGGCGCAACAAATAGCTGCATGATTCCAAAATAGTGTGAACCAAAATTTATTTAATCACTTAATGATTTTTTTTTAATTGCCATAATCGTTCTTATAATAAATGTATATTTAACAAATATGCTGCATTGCTAACTAACATTAAAATATAAATTTAAAAAACCAATGCGCTATTATTATTTGTCAGGCGGTTCAAAAACGAACGCATTACTTTTTATTGTAGGTAAGAGCCATATATTTATACCGGAAGTCCCCTAGTACTAAAGTCAATGTTCTAGTTAACCCCTTGAATTAACAAGCCACACATACTAAACAACAGACGGACCTTGAGACTGAGTCTGACATGTATTCAATGAAAAAAAAAAACCTAAACCTAACAGTGACAATGGGGTGGGGGTGGGGGGGAGGGGGGGGGCAGAAATTGAAATGCCAGATCCGTTTTTACGGGAATCCCCGATAGACTACCACTTCAATATTCTTACGTCTTTGGTTAATCCCGGAGAATCGCCTTCAAATACCAGAAGACATGCAATCCCACCCAGCAATCGGGAGTTTAACCCGTTTAGTGCCCACGTTGAGGGAGGGGGGGGGGGGGTAAATCCCCTCCCCCCAAAACTCACCCACGACTAAAGCTAAGACCCTCGCCAAGATTTCTTGACGCGGGAAGGTCGCTGTAGAGCTTGTGGAGTCACACAGACGAGTCAGGGAGAAGAGTCACGCAGAAGAGTCACGCAGGATTCCGGTAGACAGATCAGTGCTCACGCTGATCACGTCAGCCGCTCACGTGGGACGTTTTGTCTAGGGGACAAACAAATACATCCACGGGTGTCACGTTTAGCTTGTCGCGTTTAGCTTGTCACGTTACATGTGTCACTTTAACGGTACGACGTGAAAACTAGCACATTAGATGTGATATATCACGTTAAAAGATGTGACGTAATGTGTCACGTTACTGTTATCACGTGAAATGTGTAATGTCACGTTAGATGATGAAGTTACATGTGTGACGTGATTATGGGCTTTTGTGCACTGATTGGCTTGTGTGTAAATATTGTGGACACTAAGAACCTCTTTTTATACAGTAAGCCCACCAACTCCTTGTTAAATTAAGCCCATCTTCAACTCCCTACTACAGTAAGCCCACCACCTACAACATACTACATAAAGCCAACCACCTACAACATACTACAGTAAAGCCCACCAAAACTCCAATCTGCAGTAAGCCCATAATCAACTCCCTATTACTAACTCCCGATTACACTAAGCCCATCGCCAATGTCTTATTAAAGTAAGCCCACCACCACTGTCCTTATTAAAGTAAGCCCACCGCCATGTCTTATTAAAGTAAGCCCACCACCACTGTCTTATTAAAGTAGCCCACCACCAATGTCTTATTAAAGTAAGCCCACCAACCACTGTCTTATTAAAGTAAGCCCACCACCAATGCCTTAGTAAAGTAAGCCCACCGTCAAAGAGCAATCGATCAAGGCCCAGGGGTACGTGCTAAGTTATGCAAATTGTCAGGGCGCAGTTAGTGAGTAGATTGTCCGTCCCAATTCTGGGCATGAAGTCCTGTTGGTCAAGACGCGCTCGGACGCGATCGTTAAGAAATCTCGAAGATGTGTGCTTGTCTTTTGTGTTGCTGGCTTGCTTTAATTAACAGTGGGGAGGGGGAGGGGGGGGGGGGGGGGAGAGGGAGAGGGGGTTTCTGTTAGCCTGAATGTTGGTCTGATAAAGGCGGATTTTCTCGAGGAGGGCCCCGTAGGCCTACACGGTTTCATTTAAAACTGATTAAAAAATGTGATGCATGAGGAAGAAAATGGGGTGGGTGACGGTGAGGGGGAGGGGGGGTGGGGGAGGGGGACGCTCAGCTCTGGTCTTGTCCTTGTTAAAAATCCCCTTCCAATACCTACTGGCAGAGTAACCGGTTAAAGAGTTGACTCTGCTTTAAACCACTAACACTACTCACGATTACAAACATTTAACCTTAGTCTAAAACACTACCCCTTTATCCTAACACGCTAAAAATATCGCTAAATATTACATAAAAACAGCGAATTATGAATCCTAAACACGATCAATATTTTGATTAACCCGACAATTTATATTTTTTTAAAAATATTTGACGAATACTAATATAAATATAAATTTTATATTTTTTATTAAAACTTTAACTTATTTTTTCAAAACAGGATTGATTAAATAAAATAACAAAAGCTGTAAATTGAGTATCACATATATTATTACACAGATGTCATGGATTTCAAATAGTCCTACTTTTACAATAGGTAACGTCTATAGTCTATGCCCTCTGCTAGTTACTACTTAATGTTATATACACGACGTACAGAATAGACTTCAAAACGCGCGACATCGAAGGAATTCCTCAGGAGAAAAGTAGGGGGGGGGGGGGGGGGGGACTTAGCACATTGGCATTCAAACTTTCAACAAAACCAGCGTTGGTACGGCTCAGGCGGGGTGCAGTCAAGCATCGGAAACGATGCGGCAAGCCCTGCCAACAACAATCATTTCCTGTCGAACAAAAACCTGGTTTGGAAAAAAAAACTTGGGTTGGATTTTTTCTAATTTAATAAAAAATAAACTTTTTTTTAAAATTATTTTTAAAATTCTGTATAAATCAAAAAGAAACTTAGTGCTCTAAATAAAAAAAATAAAAAAATAAAAAATGTGTTATAAAAACATGGATTGGAAAAAAAGTACTGCCAAAAAAAAATTGTTGAAATCTATTTCAAGTATGCAACTCTAGACGTTGATAACCAACTGGGAAGACACGTTGGTCTAGACGAAAGTTGTTTCAACATTTTTTTTTTTTCGGGAGTGAAATTCAACTCATCTGTGTAGAAATTGGATATCATATAAAAAAAACAACGTTTGCGAAGTTATAATTTAAAACACGCGTTTTATTCATTGTAAACAGTCAAAGCACAAACACAAG